>NC_067221.1:41484430-41686930 GCF_019924925.1 Ctenopharyngodon idella | reverse complement strand
GGACACGGGGAGTGATTATGTACTAGTGCCTGCATCGTTTTGTTCAGTTTTATCCTGGAGTCAGTCAGGTTTTATTGAAACGTCACGTCTTGTGGCTTCAACTTGAGAATATTTTATAAATTCACATGAAGAGGGACATGAGAATTCCAGATGTATGTTAAGTGAATTCTTGCTCCTCTGAGCAAATAAAGTACTTTCTTTGTAAACATTGATGTGTTTGTATGAGATCTGTTCTGCACACACCGTCACGCTTCAGATCGGGGGTTTAGAGAAAAGCTGGGTAAAAGTGCGAAAATAAGATTAAAAAAAATAAATAAATAGGTTTGATTAAAGTAAAAATAAATAAAAATTATATTTAAATAAATAGTAAATTAGATTAAAATAAAACTTGTTTAAAAATAAATGCATTTGATTAAAACAATGTTATTTAAATAAAAAAAAAATCATTTGATTTAAATAAATTAAACTTTGATTTAAATAACAAATACATACATAAAAACATTTGATTAGAATAAAATTCTATTTAAATAAACATTTTTTGACAACACTAAATACATTTGATTAAAGTAAAAATAAAAATTATATTTAAATAATAAATTTAAGTAAATTGATTAAAACTAATTTTTTATTTAAATATAAATAATAAATTAATACAATTTGATTAAAAATAAAATGTTATTTAAATAAAAATAAATTAACTTGTTTGATAATAAACTTTAAATAATGTACATAACTACAAAATATTTTGATTAAAATGCTATTTAAATAAATAAATGTACTTATTAATAAAACAAATAAACATTTTATTAAAGTAAAAAAATAAAATCAAATTTTATTTAAATAATAAATTAATACATTAGATTAAAATAATTTGATAAAATGAAACGTATTTGAATAAAAATACATGAATTAATAAATTGGTACATTTTATTAAAATACATTCTTTAAATAAAAATATTACATTAACACATTTGATTAAAATAAAATAATTCAAATAAATAAAATGCATAACTACATAACATTTGATTGAAATAAATAAAAAATAGTTAAAGTAAAATGTTAATTAAATAAAATAAATTTGATACAAATAACTAAATAAATAAATAAAAATAAGCTCAAACTAAGTAAATAATAAATTGATTAAAATAAATTGTTTAATTTAAATAATGAATAGATTTGATTGAAATAATTTGATATAAATAATAAAATACATCTAACTTACATCTGACAGTACAGTATAGCCTACAGTGAGTAAAAAACGCAATGATGCACTGTAATAGAAACTAAATATTTTACAGATTTATAATATCAATTTTTCAAAGTTTTTAAATGGGTCTTTATACATTAAAATATATATCTACCTTTATATTTTAGGAAGGGGTCCCTCGCATATTTGGTGTGTAAAAGATTGAAAAGCCTGAACGATTTAGATCATTTTGTCAGAATTTTGATGCATTCAGTGTTTGTAAGGGACAAAAGTGCAGTAAAATACATAAACATTCATTTTACACACATGACATTTATGCAAATGCATTTGACAAATTTGACATTTGACCCCCTATAGTCACTAGTTTACTATATAGTTCATTGCATTGAATTACTTTATTTTAGTGTCCTTGTTACACGTGTTACATGTAGTTACATAACTACAACTAAAAACATAACAACTATTAATATTACTTGGTACTTAAATGTATAATTACACTATAACAAGGACATCTTGTATATAATTGTTGACACGTGTTTAATCTCACGGCGCCTCCTGCTGGACATCAAGCGCGTCGCATGTCACTTTTCTTCTGTTCGCTTCACATTAATCTGCAGATTATTTTCTTGTTTTCCTATCGTGCCTTTATTTTCTAACTATCATATACAAAATTGGCTATTTATTATTGTTTTTTTTAAAGAATAACAGCCATTATATGAATACGCATCTTCTTTGGAAGGCGTGACTTCCACCTTAACGACAAAAATAAAAACATGGCGGAAGAAGACTTTACAGCACCATTTTAAAGACTTTTAATTTAGAGACTTTTAATGTGTAACAGCGAATTTCCGCTCACGTCGCGGCCCTGATGACGCTTCATCCGCAGTTTCCTGTGCGCTTGCTGCTATCCGCGTCCTGCTCGCCACACACGGCCGATAATGTTGGGCAAAGTAATCGGACAGAAATACGCGTCTATCGCGAAAACATGGTAAGAACACGGTAAAACTCCACACAGCGGGAGAACCTCTCTGTTTTGTTAATATTTTCTCTTGATTAATTTGTTTTAATCGTTTTGTCCTTGTCTCGACCTGACTGTAGCCTGCTAAGCTAACGAGCTCAGGTCACGATAACACTGATGAACTCGACTCTTTACTTCAATGTATAAATGCATTTGATGTTTATTTAATCGTGTAGTGTATGATTTTGACTATGTTTCTTTATTGGCATAGTTTTATCTAAACAACAGTCATCAATACAAATGATAAAAGGTGATTAAAATGTTTCCTTTTTTAAACTTTTCAATTAAATCAAAAGAAATAAGCAACTTATGATCTTTAGGGTTATTTTACAGCCTGGTCGAACTTATTTTTCTGTTTATTATTTATAGTAATGCTCCCTTAACCTCTATTTGTATTCTTGCCTTGATTTCTTAATATTATGCATATAAACATGTATGTAACCCTGTTAGGCCTGATATATAAAAAAGTGTGTATGTGTGTTTGAATTTTTGCGTCATATTTGATACATCAAGCTTTTATGCCTCATATAGTTTTATATAGTCAGAATATGGAGCTCAGTTTTATTCAATGGCCCAAATAGCTCATATATGGCTGTATATCAACACGACTGTGATTCGGCTGTAGGTAATCACAGAGTGCTGATATAGAGCCATATTGCACAGCTACTAGTGTGATATTGCATTTATACAACAGTTCGACGGCACAAGTGTGTAAATATATAAGAAACAACAACAGTGTGTCTTTAAAAACCCTCTTTTGTGAGGAAGTACTTCCTTCCGCCATGGATTCAAATCTCAAGTTGACAGTTTAACAGTTGAGCTCAAGCCTCTGTTACTAATTCTAAAACGTCACTTCAGAACTAGTAACGAAGGAACGTTGAGTCGCTTAATTGAAGCTTATTGTATTATGAGAGGTCGACTAAACGAGTAACTGCGTCTGATATTCATTCTTCAGGTCGATGTCCATAATATTTTATATATATTATAAAAAACACTTTGAATGTCTGCTGAGGAAAGCGATATCTTTGTCCTTTTAAAAAGCGATATCTTTGTCCTTTTAAAAGTTAAGAGGATCACAGCGTATGTTTTTTTTTTTTGTTTTGTTTTTTTTAAAGAAATTCGAACAATAAAACCGTTTTGTGGCTCTCTAATGTGTCGTGACAGATCGCTGTAGCGCCTCAGCTCAAGCAGCTCGTGAACCGATCATCTCTTCCTACTAGTTCATTTATAGCATCAAATAAACATGAATGAACATGAGAAGGAATGTTGTTTCAAACGCGAAAAGGCGTCAGTACACACCAAGTCCACTGAGGTTAATCTTCTAACTCCTGACTGCTTTGTCGGACAAAATGGCGGATTCAGCGTTATGATCGGTTAGATCACTTGTCAATCAAACTCCCGGCGAAGGGTCAATTCAGTCAAATGTAAAAAAGTAGCGCTCTGGTACAGGATTGAAGTTAAATATAGCCTAAATATAAAGTTATTAAATTTAAAGGGTTAGTTCACCCAAAAATGAAAATTCTGTCATTTATTACTCACCCTTATGCCGTTCCACACCCGTAAGACCTTGGTTCATCTTCGGAATGTAAATTAAGATATTTAATGCTCAGTGAGGCCTCCATAGCCAGCAATGACATTTCCTCTCAAGATCCATTAATGTACTAAAAACATTTAAATCAGTTCATGTGAGTACAGTGGTTCAATATTAATATTATAAAGTGACAAGAATATTTTTAGTGCGCCAAAAAAACAAAATAACGACTTCTATAGTGATGGCCGATTTCAAAACACTGCTTCATTAAGCTTCGGAGCGTTATGAATCTTTTGTGTCGAATCATGATTCGGATCGCGTGTCAAACTGCTGAAATCACGTGACTTTGGCGCTCCGAACCGCTGATTCGACACAAAGATTCATAACGTTCCGAAGCTTCGTGAAGTTGGGTGAACTAACTCTTTAATTTTCCCCTTAATCCAAATAGTTTTTCTCTGGCCTAAAAAAACTCTTTAAACTACATTTCGTGACACAACAGCAGTTGTATTTATAAAAAATAATATACTAGATTTCCTCGACCGTCATGAGAGTCGCCGCAAGCGGAGTGATACAAACGGTACCAGTGCTGATACTGGGAGAATATCGCACGGCTTAGTTTTACGATCAAAGCTCTTTGGTTTTAAAACATATAATGCAATGCAATGATGAAAACAAAAGCCTGATGATGATGATATTTGATTCTCATGATTTCTCTAAAAAATGCTGTCTTGGTAATCAAGTAAACCGAAGTTGCTTCAGTCCAGTTGAAATATTACTAACAATATTAAAGTTATTCTTACATTTACTTAATCACAAAATCAAAAATCAGCTTAAGGACATGTGAAGCACGAGCTGAAGGAGGACATTTGTACAATTTATACTAATTATAAAAGTCTGAACTGTCAATCAGGTGACAGAAGGACTGTAGGAGATTGTGTGCAACGGCAAAGTTGATCATTTAGAGGCCTTAGAAATGTGCGTATGAAATATGATGCAGTAGATTTGATGTGGAATCTGATGGTGTCCAGGGTTCCCACGCTTGCGGTTTGGGGTGGAGTCGGAGGTGTTGCTCTCGTCCACTTCACAGACTGGAGGGTGATCCTGGACTACGTTCCCTACATCAACGGAAAGTTCAAGAAGGAAGAATAGATGAAGGTTTGTCATGTTTATCTCTCAGTATACAGTCTAGAGTTCAAGAAAACGACCTGAATTCACTTATTTGCATCGTCACTATTGTATAAAATGAAAATCTTTTTGTTAGAATCAGATTTAAGTCAATAAACACTGCATGAATTTGGGTCGTTTTTGCTCCAAAAATCAGTCTGAATGTCTGTTGTGTGTCTCACTGATATTGTTTTATGTTCCTGTAGGTCAGTCTTGATTTAGATGGACTGAAGCTGGAGACGCTCGTCACTGCTGATGATAATGAAACCTTTCTGTCGCATGAAACGGACTAGTTCATCAGCGCTACTGAACAATGTGATATTTATTTTTTGGAGCGTTCGATCCATTTTCCCTCATGATTTTTCAGTGTGGATTCGGTACTCATGGAAAGAGTAAGATCACAGACTCGCAGTCAGAAATAAATGATGTATATTAAAGAGGTGTTTCTGATGTTTCTATAAAGCTTCACCATTTCTTTCCACTGTAACTATATCATTAATAACATCATCATGGACCTGAGCTCTGTTTTTAATTCTGTTGTGTTCTCCATGTCTTCTGCTCAACAGCGGGTTTATTGGTGGTGCTTGTTAATAAATTAAAGAAAATAAGTTTGATGTGTTTATGCTTTATGATCACCTTGGTCACACTTCATTTGTGTTCTTGTTACACATGTTTCATGTACTTACTGTAGTAATAACAGTAAATTATGCATAGTTACATGCGACTAACCCTGAACCAAACTGCAATCCGGCTAATTATATAGTAATTAATATTGTTCAGTACTTAAATGTATAATTACACTGAAACAAGGACACCTTAAAATAAAGTGTAACCATCACCTTTTATACATGTGCATGAGTTCACCAATATTAACATGATTTTACATTAACCTCATTACTATACATAATTATTAGTGCTGTCAAATCGATTAATCGTGATGAATCGCATCTAAAATAAGTTTATATACACGCACGTACATGTATATTTACAAACTTTTATGTTAGATGCGATCGATTTGACAGCACTAGTAATTAGTAAAACAAAAAGATCAGGATTGAAATAGATACATTTTTGAATCATGCTTCAAATCTTTCAATTCATGAGTGGCAGATTTATTTTAAAAAATGCTTATAAATGATGCTTGTTTAACTTAGATATAGATTGTCATATATTTTATGGACTACTTGCTTTAAAAATATACTTTAAAAGGTTTTGTGTCTTTTACATATGATATGAATGACTTTATTGATACAGCGAGTCGATTCTAACTGAATCGTATGATCCGATTCCATGAGTCACCAACCATCGCTATCCTTTCTTAAGCAACAATCGACTACCGAGAATTACCACAAACATGTTTTCTTGTATTTGTCCTTGTTTGAGTTTCTTTTGAAGTCGATCTACATGCTTCTACCAGCTCCGCAGATGAGTGAACTCCGAATCGACTCCCAGTTCACAGAGAGTCATCATGAGTCAGAAGGTCGTGAGGTGAGCGGATACTAGAGAGCAGCGACCGGCCGCCTTTAACCCTAAACATTCACAGCTTTTCCTTCCAGAGAGACTCCGGGAGAAACATGGAGAGGAAAAGGTGGGAGTGCTCGGCTCTCCCAAATGGTTGGAAAAGGGAAGAAGTGACCAGAAAGTCGGGCTTGTCCGCGGGGAAAAGTGATGTCTATTATTTTAGGTACTGCAGCGGGATTAGCCGGAGACCAGCGAGCCGAGACAAAAAAACTGCACTTATTTATTAGTTAACAATTACTAATCCGACCTCAATTGGTGAACTGAGTACTCCAGTGCGTTATTATTACAGATTATTGTTGTTTGTCGCGCGTAAATTAAACACACCGTGTTTTGGCATCTCGTGCGAGTTAGCACTGATCGCTAATCTGCGTTAGCAGGCATGCTAACAATGTTTTTGTTTTGATACTCTCTATTGATTTAGTTTAACTATTGTTTTGTGCTAGTTTAAGTTGAATAACTATTTCCTTATAGTCTGACTATCGTTTATACTCGAGTCTGCACTGTATTAATGATAAATAGTCGCTCGTTTTAATTGCATAAGACTGTGGTAAGTGATGGGACTGCATACCTGTGAGATTATTAATCGCCTCATTAATAATATATATATATAATATATATATATATACCCAATGCGCAATAAAAAAAAATTATATATGACTACAGTATTACGAGAGAGAAAAAATCTAACATAATAGAAGCCAAGTATTTTCAAATGTATTTTACACATTTATAATGTTAATTTCTTACCGTATAAATTGGGTCTTTATACATGAAAATATATAGCTGCATTTTAATTTTTTAATATGGGGTCATTAGGTGCATTAGGATAATCATATTTAGGGGTTTGTGGCATCTAAAAGATTGAAAACCCCTTTACTATGGTACCAACAGCATCTGTATTTATTGTTGTATTTCTTTGCTCAAAGATCCTCCCAACATCATTTTTACATTTGTGTGATTTCTGGGTATGCTTGATATTCATATTCATTGTTCATATGCCATATTATTGTTGTTTTTTTTTTTTAGTCTACTTGTAATAGAATAGAATTTGATGTTTTTTTTGTGTAAATGCACATCTTTCTTTCTTGTTCAGCACAGAATTATTTGTAAAAAAAACAAACAAAAAAAAAAAAAACATGGATATGTTGAGTTGTTGCTGAAAGGTGCAGTGAAACAATAAGGAATATTTCTTGAACTTTCTCTTCCTTCTTAGTCCAACAGGGAAGAAGTTTCGGAGTAAGCCACAGCTGGCGCGTTATCTGGGAAACTCCATGGATCTCAGTTCCTTCGATTTCCGCACGGGGAAAATGCTTATGAGCAAACTGAATAAGAACAGGCAGCGGATACGCTACGATAACAGTCAGAGCAAGGTGAGCATGCATGATTATATTCACGCTATCATTAAATCAAACTCAACTGGTTTCTGTGTTGTGATGTTTCTGTCTGGATCTGTCATGTTGATGCTGGATGTTTTATAAGATATGCCTGTTTTTTTGTTTAGGGAAAACCCGATTTGAACACGTCACTGCCAGTCCGACAGACAGCATCCATCTTCAAACAGCCCGTCACAAAGGTTACAAATCACCCCAGCAACAAGGTCAAGACAGACCCTCAGAAAGCTGTTGACCAGCCCAGACAGGTAACAGCTGCATGTATATGGGTCAGTGACGTATAAGGATTTTCAACAGGCCCATTTTAAAATATAAAAAATAATAATATCTATTGCAATTGTTCAAACATTAAGAATGTTGTGTACACATAAATTCATATTCAAATTTTAAATTAAGTGATTTTAGTGTTGTTGTTTTTTTTATCTAGATGAATTGGCCATAGCCTTAAAAAATTTCACTTTTTTTTTTTTTGTTTTACAAGTTCTCAGTAATTAAAGTGTTTAGAAATAAAGTATTTGCAGTTCGTTTGAGATTCTGTAAAGAATGACTTTAGAATTTTGCTCTATAACTTCAGAGTTGCCTTCTTAATGTAGTTAACAGACTTATTTTTCCTGTAAATCGCATAAAACCGATAAAAATGTTTTAAAAATACCATTCACACAAAAATACCATTAAACATACTGTATCAGTGATTCATATTTCAGCCACAGAAATTAGATATTTTATTTTTAATTTAATACAGTTATTGTTGTTATTTTTGGTCGCACCGCATGATGTGTGGTCTCTCCAAATGACACAAAGACCTTAAATTTCATTAAAGATCTATTTAAAGAGATCAATAAACAATCAATTTTATACCAAAAATAGATTTAAACCAGATTTTATTAAAATTTCACAGAATTTTCATGAACACACACTTTATAAACATTTATTTATATATATATATATATATATATATATAATATAAATATAAAAAATCACATCGCAAACATAAGTGCACCATTCCATCTTTCATTTAGTTTAAAATTAATTAATTCTTTAATTCATCAAGGACACATCAGGCTTAAATTGATCAAAAGTGACAGTAAAGACATTTATAATTTTACAAAAGATTCTATTTCAAATTTACTATTTCGGAATTAACACGCCAGCGGTTTTATGACCAGCGGTTTTTGCCTGGCAGTGGCATCTGGTAAAATAGATTGAAATAGTTATAAATAAATAAACAATAAATGACTAATAAATGCATAATTACCAAACTAAACTACAACTAAACTACAAACCAAATTACATGATTTTTTTTTTTACATTTTTCTCATATTGTACAATACAAACATAAACCGTCTGAAATATTTTTATAAAATGACCCAAATTGTGTAAAAAAATCTATTCCAAATGATACTAAAATAAAGTACTTTATGTATATAAATCATCAATTGAATAAAAAAAGCACAAAAACTGCCAATCTAGGGCATATGATCTATCATGGAAAACACTCTGCAGTGGTCGCACCACATGATATTTTCAAATTCAGTCAAAATTTACAGGCACAGAATTGGCCACCTAAACAAAACAAGCTAGCTTCCCACAAAAGCTCACTATGAAATTTGTAATAAAAGTATATATTTGCAGAAATAACTCAATATTCATTGTTTTTTTTTTTTTTTTTTTGGTCATACCACATGATATCCAAATGTGGGAACTACACACAGCTGTTAAAAAGGTCATGGGTCCTTCGCAAATTGGTATATGATGCAACTTCCTGTCTTAGAATGGATTTCAACATTAAAGTCCCAAAGTGGTCGTTTTTTGATGGTCGCACCACATGATATTTCATAAGTTCATAAGTTTGTTTGTATATTATGATGGAAATATAAATACGAATGCTGTAACACCAGCAGTGATCATGTTTTTTTATTTTTATTTTTTTTTTGCAGTATGATGATGTTTGACCTGTTTTTCACAGCTGTTCTGGGAAAAGAAGCTGAGTGGACTCAATGCTTATGATATAGCAGAGGAGCTGGTGAAGACCATGGATCTTCCTAAAGGATTGCAAGGTAAACATGGAAAAGAAGCTCTCATACATCCTTTTTCCACTGCTGCCTGAGCAGTAGAGCTCATTTCCCATAGTACTGAGGAAGCACACTTACTATGGCTTAGACTTCAGTGCATTTCTGTTGGCATGAATTCAGTATTGTGGTTGTAATTTGTGTAATGTTTGAAACGGCAGGTGTTGGTCCAGGTTACTCAGATAAGACGCTTCTTTCGGCTCTAGCGAGCGCTCTGCACACCAGCTCGGCTCCCATCACGGGTCAGCTGTCCGCCGCTGTGGAGAAGAACCCTGGCGTCTGGCTCAACACCACACAGCCTCTCTGCAAGGCCTTCATGGTGACCGATGAAGACATCAGGTACACACAGATACTGTAGTGAAGTTTGCAAGTGACATAATTAGGGATACGGCGATCGATCGGCCGATAATCACATTATATGACTCGATTGGTAGACACTAAATTTGGCCGATCTCACGAACCGATCGAACCGAAAATTTGTTTACGTAAAACTGCAAAAAGTCTCCACCAACATGCATGTAAACAGTATACAGATGAGGCTTTTGTGTCACGTTCTGCTTTGTAACTTCGCGAAACCTTAGTAAACCATAGTAAATCACACATCTTTATTTAGAGCAGGTTGTCTCAATTCAAACGAGCCGACACACAACATAACATGATGCTCAGATCTTGAGAAAATCCTCATGGAGGGACATTGACATGCTGCTTGGCTAAAGCTATAGGACATCTAATCGCGACAGTGTTTTCCAACGTCATTTGAAAGTTCAACCAATGGAAACTGGATCTTGGGTATGGTGGGTAGGGACATTGTGTCGAGACCAATCGGACACTTTTACAGCTGGAGCATGCTTGAAGTGGATGATGGAAGATCATTACTCATCCACCGGTATATTATTACTTGTTACTTATTCTATGTAATTATAAATATTTTCATGCTTTATTGTGGTGTAAGTAGTTCTTATGTGCAGTAAAATCACTTGTTTGGAGAGGTTTTTGGACTTTTGATAAAAAGGCTACCGTGGTTTCAAATGCCATAACTTTTGATTGCTTTGAGATATCAGCACAAGATGCAGTTGAGATGATTGTGAACAAGTTTATGACCTGTCATATATACTTTTTAATAATCATCATGTCAAGCATAAAAAATAACAATATATCAATAAATTGCATCACTTTTTCTGGGGTTTTCTCAGCAGTGTTGTAACATAAGAACCTCCAAACATGATCAAAATCTGTTTTCTTCAAAATTTGAAAGGTTTTCTATCAAATGAGACCATGTACTTGATGACACGTTTTTTTTGTTTTGTTTTGTTTTGTTTGTTTTTTAAAGAATTATAAGCCATTACTTTTAAGTATGCCACTTTGCACACAATATAATTTGTTGCCTTGTTTAACTAAATCGCGCGCATGATATAATTTGTTCCCTTGTTTTAGTTAATCAATTACGAATTAGTACAACATGCCCACAATTTACTAAAACAACACTACTAATTCTTAATTCGTGGTCACAATATACATATTTTTTCCTCACATGTCAAGTGCGGGGCTCTGTACTTTTGGCCCTCTAGCGGTTAAAAAACAAAACTGCATGCATTTTGTGGAAGAACATTGTTTTGGTTGTGCTTCACATGACTGTGCTGATTAATAAGACTCTAAGCAATAGATAATGCTTTACAATGAACTTTACATATGGCAATTCATCTGTTCAATAAAACACCTTAGGGCTCATTCACACAGAACACGTTTTTGCTTTGAAAAATGTGAGATGTGGGCAGTGGAGTGGGGAAAAAACGCAAGGTTTATAGACGCATTTTTTAAAAGTTGAACTGATTTTAACTTGAGCGCCACGTTTTTAGAACGCCATGTCATGCGCGAGACGCTGCAAAAGATGCAAGACGCGAGGTTTTGCACGTCCGTCTAGCGCGTTTACGTAGAAAAACAACGTTCTGTGTGAACGGCCCCTTACTCACCTGTTGAGTAATAATGACTCCATCTTCGTGTTGCTTTTACAACATTTCAAATCCCTCAGTTCTCGCTATCTCTGAAAAGCCAAGCCAATGTTGATTCTTGTTTTATTACGAGCTCTGTCAAGTTCTCTTTTTGCCAGCAGACTCTCCTCTGTTCGGCGTTTGTTTAAAACGGGAGGTTGGAGATTTAGCTGCTCCACGTCAACCTTTCTCGCTCATTGTGACAACTAACCTGTGCCACTCCCACACCAGACACGCGTCAAAGTAGACGGAGCAACTTTTCTCTATTTACGGATACGACGAGGCACGGGCGAGTGATGTATGACGCAATTTCCTGTGAAAACCATCCTGTCAGGTCTAAAATATAAACCCTTATAACAGGCTTAACATAGTGAATCAGGGTAAAAAAAAAAACACATTTTGTAAGAAGGATTGATGATGTAAAAAAGTCACATAGTGTACCTTTAACTTGAAGTACTAAAATAACTAAAACTAAATAAAAATGAATAAAAACTATTTTAAACATGAAAATGACAAAAAGAAAATATATATATAAAAAATCCAATTTAAAATATTAACAAAAACTACATCAATGTTACTAAAATAACACTGGTCTCACGAATCGTTTCAGTAAATGAGTAAATGTCTGTGTTGTTTCTGAGTTTGAAAGTTCCAGATGCCGTTTAATGAACATGACTGATATTTTAATGCTTTTATGGTTCATTGAGATGAACTGAAACATTGTGTTGCTTCCACAGGAAGCAGGAAGATCTGGTGTATAACGTGAGGAAGAGGCTGGAGGAAGCGCTCATGGCAGACATGCTCGCGCACATAGAGGAAGCCGCCATTGATGCGAAATCTCTGAAGGAAGAATCCAATGACGAGGAAATGGAGACTGTATAGCTGTAAGAGCAAGAACAAATCATTCTAACAGCTGATTCTTCAGTTGGGAAATTCTTCAGTTTTTACGGATAGATTTATAGTACTTTTAAAAAATTATACAATGTCTCTTTACCTCATTTTTTGAATGATTGTAGAAATGTGCAATTTGCTGTAATTTTTCTCTTTGGGGCTCTTGGGACTTTAAAAATAAATTAAAAATATTGGTATTTATTAATACATTTTTAAAATCAAAAGTTATGTTTGTTAAAGGATTAGTCCACTTTCAAATAAAAATTTCCTGATAATTTACTCACCCCCATGTCATCCAAGATGTCCATGCCCTTCTTTCTTCAATCGAAAAGAAATGAAGGTTTTTGATGAAAACATTCCAGGATTTTTCTCCTTATAGTGGACTTCACTGGCCTCCAAACGGTTGAAGGTCAAAATTACAGTTTCAATGCAGCTTCAAAGGGCTTTAAACGATACCAGACGAGGAATAAGAGTCTTATCTAGCGAAACCATCGGTCATTTTCTAAAAAAAAATAAAAAATTATATACGTTTTAACTATAGACACTCGTCTTGAACTAATTCTCTATTAGAATTCCGGCAGTGTAGACGCTGCTAAGTGTATTACTGCCCTCCACAGGTCAAGGTTTGAACTATACTATTGTTATATACTTGCACCAGCATATTGTCAGGAATTTTTTATTTGAAAGTGGACTAATCCTTTAACATTAGTTAATGCACTGTGAAGTAACATGAACTAACAATAAACAATTGTATATGTATAAACTAACATTAATAAAGGTTAATAAATACTGTATTAATAATGTATTTCTTTTAGCTCATGTTAACTAATGCATGAACTAATGTTAACAAACTGTAAAGTGTTTACTGTAAAATATTTTTAATTTAAAAAAAACTCCCAAAATCCATAAACAGAAAAAAATACAGCAAATTGCACATTTTAACAATTGTTAAAAAATAAGAAAGTAGTTAAAGAGACATTGTAAAGTTTGTAAAACTGTTATTAAAACTAATAACCAAAATATTAAATGTATAAAATACCAGGAAAAATAAAAACACAAGCCTATTTTTAATTCTTTTGGTATTTATGTGTACAGTAATATTGTGATTTATTTATTTTTTTAAAAATCTGTCATTATCCTCACATCAAACACTCACATCAAACACTCACCTCAAACACTCAAGCGCTTACACAGATACACACGGGAGTGTTTGAAAGCACACAGAAGTATTTGAATTTGAAAGTGTTTTGAAAGCGGGCGTCTATCAGCAGACTGCGATAGACGCCCGCTTTCAAAACACTTTCAAATTCAAATACTTCTGTGTGCTTTCAAACGCTGCCGTGCTTCGATTATTGTAGCCAATCACAGACACATCTGATGAGTGCGTCAACACAGTGGCCAATCAGAGGTGTTTACGAATCCACTCTACAGCGCTCAAAGTGTCACATTTTTAAAATTTCAGTATCGATTGGTACCGAAGTCAGTACTTTTGACAACTCTATATTTGAACATACAGAGAAATGTAATACCGTAATATTGTCCAATTTATGTAAAATGTAGTTAAAAAATAAAAACCTTACCAAAATTTCTCAATGTTTTTGTCGAATAAAAGAGGAGACAAAATATTACAGGCTGTTTTTAACAAGTCTCTACGAGTGTTCATGCTTACGGTCGCCAGTTATCAAGATTTTAAATCCCCCAATCAGAGCTTTTCTGTTAAAATGATACATTTTCTGCCCGTGTTTTACTTAATCTGTGCAATCTGGCAACCACGCGCGCGTACTCTCTAGACTGCGGAAGAAGCGCAGATGATCTGAAAACACAGACGCACAAGTAAGCTAGAGTTCAGCGATCTTCATTGAGATATTCTGCTTAAATGAAAGTGTCATTCAGTCAGTCTCTGTTCTTCACAAGCCGCTTGTGCTGCTTACTGCGACTAAATCTGCCATCAAACCTTCAGAGATGAACTGTAATAAATCCAAACATGATCTCGACTCTATTGTTTGCGATTGTTGTTGCGGAATAAATGCACTTACGCAAACTCTGTGTGATAATACAAAGTCTTTTCTGCTGTTATTTTAAAGCGGACCTATTATGCCCCATTTTCACAAGATGTAATATAAGTCTCTGGTGTCCCCAGAATGTGTCTGTGAAGTTTCAGCTCAAAATCCCCCACAGATCATTTATTATAGCTTGTCAAATTTGCCCCTATTTGGGTTTGAGCAAAAACACGCCGTTTTTGTGTGTGTCCCTTTAATTGCGAATGAGCTGCTGCTCCCGGCCCCCTTTCCAGAAGAGGGCGGAGCTTTAACAGCTCGCGCTTCGGTCGCTCAACAACAAAAAAGCTGGAGAATCTCACGCAGCCAAAATGAGGATTGTCAGTAACGGTGTTCAGCCTTACATTGTTCAAACCGGAGTCGACACTGATGGAGAGACTCAGGAAGAAGTTACAACTTTTAGACGTTTCTGAATGGTTAGTGGATAAATTTATGTAGTTGCTGTGGAGTTGATTCAACTCATCCACTAGCATGTGCCGTCATGTTAATCTTTTGTGCAAATCCAGTGTTGAATTGACCCTCGTTTGTGAAGCAGTCCGGCGTAAAATGACGGCATCCCCTCTGTTGCGTGTTCTCGGGGCGGGGTTTATGTAAATTTTAGGGTTAGTGATGTCACTAACCCAGGAAGAAGCTTGTTGTAGTCCCTACCAGCCGTTTGTTGTAGTCCTTAAACAGCGATTTCTGTAAAAGAAAATATCTCCCTTTGCATTGAACTTTGAGCGTCGTAACTTTGCAGATGTTGTTTATGATCAAACAACAACATTACACACTAACTAAAGTTAAAAAAGTGAAATCATAATCAACCACCCCTTTAATAGAAATGATTGGAATTACTATTAGGAATTGCATCGTTTCAATTTTGAGCAAAATAATTGTGATTATCAATGTAACCATTATGCAGCATGACGAAATTGTGACTGTTTTCAATGACTAAAACTAGACTAAAATGCACAGACATTTTGTCAACTGAAACTTGACTAAACAAAAACAGGACAAGGTTGACTAAATATGATTAAAAACTAAAAAGTACATTTGACAGGAATAAGACTGAATTCTCAGACGTGTTTGATTGTAATGCTCTGTTCTCTCTGTGTGTTCGCAGGTAATCGGAGGTGACGGGAACAACCTGGATGACAGTATTTTTCCTCCCCACAAACCCAAAGACTCAGAGCTGATCCCTATGCAGAAAACAAACCCTCTTCCTGCCTTCCTTCTCTAACTCAACTGTGAAACTTCATGTTTTACCCATAACATTTCAAGCAGTTTTTATAAAACTAAATTTGCTTTTTTCCTTTAACTTTAACTGCTCTATTTTTGTATCAGTGTGGGGTTTGGATTGAGAAGATTTCTGACGTCCTCCATCATGTGTCCGTTGGGTTTGAGTGAGGTTTCAGTGCTGTCAGTGTGACGGATGCCCGGGTTTGTTTTATTATTCAGACATCGTAAGCTAATTTCTTTGTCAAATCATGCAAGTCTAGAACATCCGTTTTACAACACATTAGTTTTTTACACAAGCAAAATGCCATGTTTTTATGACTAAGAACTTGGAGATAATGTACTAGTAGTACAGATTGTTTTGTGATAGCTGGTACAATTATGGTGCTCAGTTTCTTTTCTGGTTTATTTACATTTTAGCTTTTGTTACAATGCTATTTGAGCGTAGACATGACATAAGCTTTTACATTGGTGCTTTTATGTTTTTCCCAAGCCTTGTATCCGTTGTATAGATGACATCATTAAAATGAAATGAAAAATGTTTTAATGTATTTCTAGAGTCGTCTTCAGATTGGTTCGAGCTGTTTTTGTTGCTGTAGGAAGCTGATGCATTTGTCATTATGCACTGATGCAGTATGATTTATGATTGTGGACTGAAAATCTGATGGTTACAGTACAGAAATCTGCATGATGCATCTGTTTATTTCCGTTTTGAATTCATGATCTTACACTTATTCTTCACACAATCAAGGTTGAATTTAATAGATGATTTACTCATACCCTGATATTTTTTTCTTAAAAACTTATTACATTATAGTGTCATATTTGAAATATGGAGGGGAGGTGGTTTTGTATGTTGGTTGTCCTTTATTTGCCAGAACTTGGATCACATTTTTGAGGATATAATCCTTGTAGCTGAAGGAGAAATAATTTTGTATACTTGGAAAATAAAGTCTTTCCACACGTCGACATATGCATGTTTTCTTTTAACGTGTGAGTGTATATATGTGGGATATATATGTAGATGGATAGATAGATATCTATCTATCACAGAAAACAACTGTTGAGTTGCTCCTTTGTCACCAATTAAATGTTTTTCATCCTTTCCATTATTATTGAAGTACTTATAAAAGTAAAAATAAATAGTAAAAGGTATACAAGTACAAAAAAAAATGTTTATAATATATATAATTATAAAATTATTTGTATTTAAAAATTATCATATATATATTTTAAATACAATAATTTCTTATATATATAGTGTATATATAGGCTACATATAAAAACAATATATAAACTTTGTTGAGTAGCCACTTTGTCATCAATTAATGAAATGTTTTTATACATTTGCTTTTCCATATTATTAATACCTATTGAAGTATTTATAAAAGTAAATAATACAAAATTTGTTTATAATATATATTCATGAAATTATTTGTATTTAAAAACTGGGTCATTATACATATATATATATATATATATATATATGTGTATCTCCTGTTTTTAAATACAAATAATTTCATATATATATATATATATGTTTGTATATGTTTATATAATTTATATATAATTATCCTGTTTTTTCCTGTTTTTACATACAAATCATCTCATATATATATATATATATATATATATATATATATATATATATATATATATACATATATATAAACAACCGTTGAGTCGCCACTTTATGTCACCAATTAATTAATTACATGTTTAATTATATACATATGCTCTCCGTATTAAATTTTAGTATAATATTTATAACGTATTTAGTAGTTAATTAAATATGTGTGCATTTTAATAGAATATTTATGAATAGATGTATTTATGAATATTTTTTAATTGGATGTATATATAGGCCCTATAATGGACATATATTATTGTAATATCAATTTAGGAAAAAATAATCGCTCCAGAAGCGCAGAGCGTGGCCTTTTTTATTTTATTTTAATTTTTTATTAAACTTAAAACAAACATAGTCTATGTACAGTCAGAACTGCAATAATATAGAAAAACATACAGCCTAAACATTATGTAAATATATTAAATGACTCTCACATATAGAAACAGTTTTCTTTTTATGTGAATGAAAAATAGTCTTGCAGCGCGTGGCCTTTGAACCCATTGTTGTGCGCCGGGTGACGTCAGCGCTGTGTGAGCGAGACGGTCGAGAGAGAGAGAGAGAGAGAGAGAGAGAGAGAGAGAGAGAGAGAGAGAGAGAGCGTGGCGTGCGTCTGCACACAGACAGACAAAGACGGCGGACCGGAGGAACGGGAGAAAGCGCTCTATTCCTCTCAAGCGTTCCACGCGTGAAAACGGCCAGAAAACAATGAGCAGAGCGGTGCCGAGGCGGGACGCGTGATTTAAACGCGCGCTGGAGTTTGATTTTTACCGCGGATGCTTTTAAAACGAGTCTTTTTCTCCAACGCCCCCCAACAATTAGCAGCTCCGCTAGCGGTTAGCATCACCATCATCACCCTCATCCTCCAGAAAACACGAGATAAGAGCAGCGAGCGGCACGGGAGGACATAAGGTGAGGCTTCCGTCACTGTATTTAACCCGACTTTCTTTTTCGCCGGGTTCCGTAACGCCCGGTTTGACTGTCCGCGTGGTGCGCGCGGCTGAGATCCACAAACAAAGGCGACAATGTGACTGATCATCTCCGGTTAGCGGCGCGGCTAACAACACTTCGCTTTCAAGCGCGATATCTCTCTCCAAACTCACAATTAGACCGATTTAGTGTCGCGGTGACACGCGTCAGACTGCCGCCGTGAACTCTGTGTAATAACGGCCGCTTGTCATGAAATACAACCGGGTTATGAGACTGTAACGCGCGCGCGGAGCTAAAGAGCAGCACAAACAATAAAGACAAAAGAGACGCAAGGCATGGAGCGCTGGAAAACAACAAGCACGCTAGCTTTAGGGGCTCAAACTGCGCGCGAGTGAATAATCACACTGTTTTGAGTGTTTGGAGATGGTTTGTGTCACTTCTCATGCTTTTGAATGTGTTTTTCTTCTAGAAAGCGCGGTCGGTTGGGTGTCTGATGTACACGCGGGGATTACTATGCCCAGTCCCTTGTTTCATCCTGACATCATGGATCACGAGATGGTGGTGAGCAGCAGCAGCCAGTCCAGCGGGGTTGCTCTGCCGCCCGGCCGGGAGACCGAGCACGAGTCCCGGGACGAGGACCATCAGGAGGCGCTGCGCTTCGCCCTGGATCAGCTGTCACTCATGGCGATGGAGAAGGTCGACTGTCTGGACGGGACCTCAGCCGGTGAGAACTGCAACGGAGGTGGTGGCTACGTCGACCTGCAGATGCTCGAGCACTCGAACGGCTCGCGGGAATCGCCCAGCTCGTGCTCGCCCTCCCCGGAGTACTACGGCTCGGGCTCGGGCGGCGGATACCACATGGCCAGCCCGCACTCCTCCATCCTCGGGGAACAAAGCTCGGTGCTCCGCAAGAGAAGTGTCAACATGACCGAGTGCGTGCCCGTGCCCACATCAGAGCATGTGGCGGAGATTGTCGGCAGACAAGGTAATATTGACTAAAAAAAAATGTTCCTAGAGATCATAAACAATCCCTTTTAGTGGTGTTATTGCTGACTGAGATAAATGCAATGCTTTCCTATTGTTCAAATGCATTGCATTTATTGTTTACACTCTCTTGGAACATAAATAGTTATTAAAATATGAATATTTTTGCACTACTTGCAACACATTTGAACAAAAGGAAAGCATTGCAAGTAGTTATTTGCATGCAAAATGTTCATATTTTAATAGTTATGTTCAAAGAGTATAAACAATAAATGCAATGCATTTGAACAACAATAAAACTAGCATCATTCATGTCTGAGATCGTTCAGTGGTCGAAACAAATAAATGCAATGCTTTCCTATTGTTCAAATGCATTGCATTTATTGTTTACACTCTCTTGGAACTTAAATAGTTACTTAAAATATTAATATTTTGCATGCAGATGACTACTTGCAACAAAAGGAAAGCATTGCAAGCAGTTATTTGCATTTTAATACGGTTATTTGTATGTTCCAAGAGATTATAAACAATAAATGCAATGCATTTGAACAATAAAACACAGTATCAGTTATATCTGAGGTTGTTCATTGGTTAGTTGCATTGAAAATGTGAGTGTTTACCTAAATTCTTTGTTCCATAGTAAACGCATTGTATTTGAACAATAGGGAAAGCATCACTTTATTAGTGTTACTCATGTCTGAGATTGCATGCAAAATGTGTGATTTGAATATTTACTAAGATTCATTCTTCCGTTCTGTTTCCTAGACATCATAAACAATGCAAATGCATCAGAACAATAAGTAAGCATTATGAGCAGAAGTGAGCGGTTAGTTGCATCTGCATTCTGTTACGCTTCTGTTATTGTTTTTGCATGCGCGCATGCATGCGTGTTTTCATACTTTTTTTCGCGTTTTGGCGGATTTTTGTTCCTTATGAACATCTGTAGTGTGTCAATGGAGGCTCGGTTGGATGTTGTTGGTCTGTGGGTGGAGGAGGGGTTTGGTTTGGTTTGGGGAGGGGGGGGACGTGTCTCGCGCTCTAAACCAGACAAAAGAGACTCGTATCGACCGATGCGGATTCACGGGCCTCACGCCCATCTCCCTGTCTGCTGATTATTGATCTCTGATTGCGTTTGGTTTAGCATCCGCTGTTAAGCATGCACAGGGGTCATGTGAGGATATGAGTTATGCAAGTATGCGGGGCCGAGTATGCACACTACGGCTCTGGGCGGTGTATATTTCAGCTCGCGCGCCGTCTGATGCGCTTATTTGCTAAACTAGTTCAGTTGAGTTCATGCATTATGTGCGTTTATGTAAAACAAATGTGATTTATATGAGCGGCGCGAGGTTTGGCTCGGCGCGGCATTGTTCTCTTTGTTTGAAATGCCATGCGTTCGGGCTCCCGCTATGACCTCACAGAGCACGCGCGCCATTGGCTGAGTGAAGTAAGCCGTGCGGATTTAAAGGAACAGTGCGCCTCTGTCTGCTGCGGCTGCATGATGACAATGAAAACATCTGAGCAGTGAGACAATCGACGCGAATGTGTTTCACTTCTTTATTTTGCACTTTATTATTAATGTACGGGACAGTTTGAGCACATTTTGAGTCGTTTAAAATGCTATACTTGCTGGCTTTATGTGACCCGGTTATACAATTATGAAAGAAGTGCCACTGTTATTAATAATAATATACTGGAAATGTTATATTCAGATGTTATGTACACATTTGCGGATGTCTGTCTTACATATTTTCTTTTTATACTTTATTTAACCTGTTGTCTTGATTTTTTTTATTTATATTTATATATATATATATAAATAGTCCTGAAAAAATAATTTTATAAAGTACAGATATACCATGTAGCCTGTTAATTAATATGAGCTCATTAAAAAAGCATAATTTCTGCACATCTTCATAATTTTTTATAGCATAACACTACTGAAACAACATAATGTGACCTGGTTATGCAGTTTATGATAGTAAATGAGGTAATTGGCTTTAATTATCAATAATATACTGGAATTATTGATGCAAATATGATGTATAAATTTGCCTAAAATAAACCATTTATATTTGTTAGTTTATTTAAATGGTCCTGTGGTGTGATGTAAATATTTAAAAAAAAAAAAAAAAAATACAGATATGCCTTTATAGTCTAAATAAGCTCATTAAAATAATAATTATATTTAATTGATTTAATTAATAAGTATTCATGTCATGATCCCTTTAAAACTGTAGCATGCTACTACTAATTAATATAATTAATAATTAATGTTATATACCCAAGTATTAAAAAAAAACTTAAGTTTAAGTAGTTTCCTTACAGATATTTATTTGATTATACACTTATTTTGATCAATAAAGTGTCACTATTATTGACTTTGAATATAGTAATTTTGGAATATTATTAATAATTATAATATATACATTTATTAATGTCTGTCAATTCCCTTTTTGCTCTTTTATTCAACCTTTTGTCCTTGCTAATTTATTTAATGGTCCTGTGGTGTGATGAATGAATTTTAAAATTTTTAAAAAGAAACCGTGTTCTCAATTATTGAAAGTTTTAATAGTGAGTGCATTAACAAAACTGTATATTCTGCATAATTTTATTATAAATAGATTTGTATTAAAACATGCCACTTCTGAATCAATTTCAACTGCATTTGTATTATAATAAATAAACATTTATTGCCAGTTTTAAACTTTCATAGGGTTCGTACAGTCATTAAAAAACCTGGAAAAGTCATGGTATTTTAAAATAGCAATTTTCAGGCCTGGAAAAGTTTTGGAGAAGTAATAGAAATTAGTTTCACACATGTATAATAGAAAATGATAATATTGGTTAAACAAATTACAATACTTAGCATTGCAAACAAATAGCATTAATAGTCATTGATTTTAGTTAAGATGTAATTTGAGCGTGTATTTTTACTCTTATTTTACATGTATACATAAACTTTGATGGAACATTAGGTCATGAATACTTGCCTGAAAGGTCATGGAAATGTATTGGTAAAAATGTACGAACCCTGCTTCTAGTTTGTAATGTTTTTCTCTGGTTGTTTCTGCAGGTTGCAAGATCAAAGCATTGCGTGCAAAAACAAACACCTACATCAAAACCCCCGTGAGAGGAGAAGATCCCGTGTTCATCGTGACGGGCCGCCGCGAAGACGTGGAAATGGCCAAGCGCGAGATCGTCTCGGCAGCCGAGCACTTCTCCATGATACGAGCCTCGCGCTGCAAAGCGGGCGCAAGCGGGCCCGGCACGAGCGGGTCGCTGCCCGGCCCTCCGAACCTCCCGGGACAGACCACCATCCAGGTGCGCGTTCCCTACAGAGTCGTGGGTCTCGTGGTGGGACCCAAAGGAGCCACGATCAAACGCATCCAGCAGCAGACGCACACCTACATCGTGACGCCGAGCCGAGAGAAAGACCCCGTGTTTGAGGTCACCGGGATGCCGGAGAACGTCGACCGTGCCCGAGAGGAGATCGAAACGCACATCACGTTGCGCACGGGCGCGTTCGTCGACCTCCAGGGCGATAATGACTTCCACAGCAACGGGACGGATGTGAGTTTAGAAGGGCTCGGGTCGCTCGGGTTCGGCAGGCGCGCTTTGGTCGCGTGCGACTCATTCGGCTCCGCCTCCGCCGCCGCCTCCACCACCACCATCACATCTTCACCATTCCACCCGCAAGATGTCGTTATCCAACGGCGCAGACTCGTTCTCGGTGACGCGCCGGGCGGCAGACGGCGGAAGCCCCACGAGCCCCTTCAGCACGAGCAGCGCCGGCGGGAGCTTCTCCTTCGCCGGTGATTCCACTCCAAATTTGCCAGCGACGACGTCGGAAGATTTGGGTTTTGAATTCGCCGCCGCCAACATCTGGGCTCCGTTCGTGAACGGCGCGAAGCAGCAGCAGCAGCAGCAACCGCCGGTTCGGCGCAACAGCAGCGGGCTCAGCGGCGGAGCCGTAACCCCACGTCTATCGCCCGACCCTGATCACCCATTGGCCCGCCGTGCTCAAAGCGACCCCCTCAGCGCCCTCTCCTGGCTGCAGACGAGCGGTGGCGGCGGGTCGTTCTCGGGTGGCAGCAGCAGCAGCAGCGGTGGAAGCACCACCGGTTACTCGTCCTGCTCGGCTTCCTCGCTCCCGGGTGGCTCGCCAACTGACTCTGAAGGCGGCGGCAGCGGAGTCGGCATTGCTTCGACCATGTTGGGTCGCCTGAAAGCTGGCGGCCTGGCTGGAATGGTGCCTCGAGACTGTTACGTGTGCTGCGAGAGCGAAGTGACGGCTGCGCTGGTCCCATGCGGGCACAACCTCTTCTGCATGGACTGCGCCGGGCAGATCTGTCAGTCGCAAGAGCCCGAGTGTCCCGTGTGCCACACTCCTGCCACGCAGTGCATCCGGATCTTCTCCTAAGACTGCCTTCATAGGATTGACAGTAATTAATAGATATGACACTATTCTGATTTATTGACAACAATAATAATAATAACAATGATGACAATGAAACGAAAATGACTATTACCCACTCAAGTACTTGCGTAATCCTAGCCGTTCGTGTTCATATCCAATGGGTTTTTTCCATTCATGCTTCTGACTTTTTCTACTCGCAGATATTTTTCGACTTTTACGCTGCACTTTTGTCGAATGCATTTGTTTTTAGAGGGTTGCCGCTGCGGTCGTTTTTTAAATTATTTTTTAAAGATCTTGTCGTTTCCGCATTCTGTTTTTAAATGCAGTCGACGGCAGCAGCGTAAAACGCAAGACTGCGTTCATTTAGACCAAAACATGAGAGATATTAATGTAACACTTAATATTTATACGTATCTGATGTACTAGTTGATGTTGAATCTGATAGAATAGTACATGTTATAAATATCATAACCGTGCATTTTTTTGCCACACTACCTTAAAAATAACGTTCATGCTCCTGTGCGTCTTCATCGTCGATGTTGGAATGAACGTGACGTTCGTCCCTAAAACAATCTACACTCCTGAAACAGGGTCGCTGGTATTTACAGTTAAACATGGACGTGTGGAGACTTCATCTGTTACACTTCTGCGATGTGAACGGCGCCCTCTATCAAACCACATGACTTACAAGAGGTCTT
Organism: Ctenopharyngodon idella; assembly: GCF_019924925.1. Classification (NCBI taxonomy): domain Eukaryota; kingdom Metazoa; phylum Chordata; class Actinopteri; order Cypriniformes; family Xenocyprididae; genus Ctenopharyngodon; species Ctenopharyngodon idella. The sequence goes on along the minus strand of NC_067221.1, from coordinate 41,662,222 downwards.
TGTAACTTTACGCGAATGTTTCTCTTTGTTGTGAGTGTGTGTATGTGAGAGAGAGTGAGTTGTAGAGCCATCGCTTTTTGTGCACTGCGACACATTGAAATGTTCTTTCGCTGGAGTAAAAGTGTCTTCCGGCCCTCGTAAGAGGTTAAAGCGTTCCCGATCGCATCCCGCACTTAGTCCCGCCGTGGTTTGCCTGTGAACGTGATGAATCTGTAGCCCCGCTGAAAGGTTTTTACGTGACAAGCCATGAATTCACACTCTAAAGGGCTTCCGGTTACACACTACACTTCAGGTCATCCCGCGTTTTCTAAACGCTAATAAACAGGATGTTTGGTCCCGACTGAGTCTGTGTGGCAGCTAAATCACGCAGGGCTTCCGTACGTTTTAGTGATAAACGCAAGGGACTTTTCGACATCTTAAAGAGTGAAAATGAAAGTGTCTTTTGTTTTAAATTATGGTTGGTTTGCATGATTTGTACAGGTTTCTTTCTCTAGACGTGTGTAAGATCACGCAACCCGTTTTTCCTCATTTGACTCGCTGTTTCCTATGGAAACTTGTTTCCGCCACGGAATAAAACAATTTAAAATATATCTCGCAATTCTGACTTTTTTCTCGTAATTGCCAGTTTATATTCAACAATTTTTCTTTTGTCTCGCAATAATTTTTTTTCTTGCAATTCTGACTTTTACTCGCAATTGCGAGTTTATATCTCAGTAGTGTCTTTCCTCAGTATTGGTGGATATAAACTAGCAATCGCGAGAAGTCAAAATTGCGAGAACTATAAATTCAGAATTTTTTCTCAATTGCGAGTTTATATCCAGTAATAATTTTTCTCGCAATTCAAATGTTTTGCTCTCGCAATTGTACGTTTATCTCGATTTTGTCTTTTTTCAGAATCGCTGGATATAAACTCAATTGCGAGAACTAGAAATTCTGACTTTTCTCAAAATTACAAGTTTATATCTCGCAATTGATTTCATTCTCACAATTGCGAGTTTACATCTCGCAATTCTTTTTTTTTTTTCTCGCATCTCGCAATTCTAACTTTTTCTCGCAATTGCGAGGTTTACATCTCTATTGTCTTCTCGGAATCGCTGGATATAAACTCTCAATTGCCAGAAAAAAAAAAGGTGAGCTATAAATTGACATTTCTTTTCTCACAATTGTGAGTTTATATCCAGTAATAATTCTCGCAATTCAAATTTTTTGCTCTCGCAATTGTAAGTTTATATCTCGATTTTGTCTTTTCAGAATCGCTGGATATAAACTCGCAATTGCGAGAGAACGTTTTTTTCTGACGTTTTTTTTTCTCTCAAGTGCAAGTTTAAAATTGTGAGAATTCTGAGAATAAGCAGAATTGCAAGGAAAAAAAAGAATTGCGACATATAAAGTCCAAGTCAGAGGGGAAAAAAGACTGTTTTTGCGAGATAAAAAGTCACAATTACCTTTTTTTTTTATTTTTTTTTATCCAGTGGCAGAAACAAGCTTCCATAGTTTCCTTCTTTCTTTGGCGTGTTGAAGATTATTAAACATGATCGATAGTGCCAGAATTCGAGGGCAGTAAACGGTGCCTTGGTGGTGAAACTCGCTGCCGAGAAACGAAGATTGTGACGAACCTTCTCCGCTCTTCCAGTTTAGTGAATCGCTTTCGGACGAGCGATAATCGTCAGAGTATTTGTACAGAGAGCCGCGTCGTATATCTGAGCCGGTTTTTTCCTTTTCTTTCCCCAGAATCTGATTTAGTGTAACTGGTTACAAGGTACAAGAAACTAGCTGAACGTCCTGTAGTTTTTCACTTGTGTGTGTCTGTGACGTGTTTTGGCGATGAAGGTCAGTGAAGAATCGGTTATGATTTTTTTGGGATCGACACCACAGACCTGAAGTTGAATCGTTTCCCTTTGAACAGGGTTCACTGAGGCGAATCTCAGGCAGTTTTGCATTGGAATGAATTCAGACACTGTTTTTCCCATGAATCATTTTTGCCCTGAACTTGCTCTCCTCTCCTTTTTACGTTCGCTTTAATCCTTTTTGTACGCAGAACCAAAAGTTATTTCAATAACAGACTTTCAGGCCTAATTGTAAATATCCTGAATACAATCATTGGGATTTGTTTTCAAAAAGTACAACTGAAAAAGGTTAATGTAGTTTTTAAAACATGTATCATTATTTGTAAGTTAAACTCTGCATGTCTTGAAGCCATGAGGCATTAGCTAATAATTTTCTAAAAATGAAAAGACAAAAAAAAACTTTTTTACACATTTTATTTTTACAATTTATTTGCTTACCTTGACATAAATATCCCAGATTATAATGTGACCCTTTTATTACAGCAAATTTATCTTTATTTTCCATATTTCTGTTTTCCTGTGTGCAACATATAGGCAATTTATAACAAAATGAGAAAAAATTATTGAAGAAATTTAAAATTGAAATATATTTTATTTGAAAGTTTATGGACCTTTTAACCGTGAGCTGGAACAATTCTATACACGTATAATTTGAGCTGACTTGACGGTTATAAGAAATGTATCAAGAGTTTTATTTTTTATGCTTCTTTAATAAAATCTTGTTTTTTTTTGTTTTTGTTTTTGTACTGTAAAACAATAAACCTTTGTATCCGTGTCTTCCTTTCTGTGCGCAATGATATTAAAAGTTTTGTGTAATGTGGGATAATAGAACTATGTAGTTAGTTTTATCTACTAGATACTGACCTAATTTACGATATTGATGTCCATTAAAACACATCATCACAGTTTGAAAAGAGTCTATTAGAGCGCGCTGCAGTTCCACTTTTCACCACAGATTTACATTGGAGAATTGCGGGGTACTGTAGAGCTGGGGAGGACTTATACACGCCTGCCGAAGCAGCCAATTGAAGTTTTAATCTTGTCATGATGTGATGTAACTATTAGTAAAGCTGTTTTACTGAGCAAACTCTGCCCTGTATGTCTAAAATACCTTTCTGAGGTCAAACTACTGTTTTAAGTGGAACAGCGTCGGGTTGTTATTGATGTGATTCCTGCCGTCAATAATAATAATACCAGATTCACCTAACACCTCAAAAATATTGTCAAAATAATTTTCTGTGGTGATCAAGAAACAAAAATAAAGTTCTTTTTTTGTGTGTGTGAACATTTTTGGCAATACAAAACGTTCTTAGCTGCTATTTTTTTTTTAACGACATTTTCTAGGTTACCACAGAAAATTATTCTGACTCATTTTTATCTTAAATATTTTTGGGAAATTCAAAATATCATAAAACTATTTAAGTTGGATGTTTTACTAACTTTGTCTTAAACCCCATTCTTTAAAATAATAATAATAAAAACAGTTCTGGAGATCTGGAGTTATTACTAGTCATAAGGGACAACTTTTTTATATTTATTTTTGGGTTTTCTTAACAAATTAAGGTATTTACATTTGTTCGGATAATCAATTACATTAAATGTAAGTGTATTTTGAATGTAAAATTATTTGAATTCTTCACAAACAAACAATATAACACCAACGTTAAAATTAACCACATAAAAAAAAAATTTATTAAATGAACTTTTTCAGTATGATGGGAAAAATGACCATATGCACATTTGAAAAGCTTCTGGTTACGCTGACCTTTGACCTTGGAAGCACTTTCTCATGACTTTTTGTATTTTTACGGTATAAAGTTTTAATGTGAAAAACATTAATGACAAAAAGAAAAAAGTGATAAGTATTCTTTAATGTTACTTGTTGCTAATTTTCATGTTCCCCTTTTCTCTGGTTTTTTTAAATGTCCAAAACAAAGACTTTTTCATATTAATTCATAATACGTTGTTATAAAAATGCCTTTTTCTCCGGTGCCTTGAGATGCATTTGTCACCATATTTTGACCCAAACACAATTTTCCCATGATGACTTGGACATTTTATATTAATTTTTGTCCTCAAGTTTAGTAAACCTTGTTTCTCCATTGATGCAGGTTTTTAATAAGAAACACAGAGTCAGTTGATCATTATTGTTTTAATAGGAAGCAAATGCTGCAGTAATCCACTATCATCCTCATTAAGAACAATCAAAATGGTTAAAAACGAAAATTAGAAACATCCCGGTATAAAAACACCCACTCATGCCAACAGCTTGAACATCAGAGACATTATTCACAAGCTCTTCTTTTGAAAAACAAACAGTGAAAGAGGAAAATCAATCGGATCGGTCAGTTTGTGGCAGGTTAACAATGAGACACGTGCTGGCACGATTTACTGGGTTTCCCATCATGCACTTGGTTTTATTCACAGCGTCTGCGGGCATGCATGCATGCATATGAGTCTCTTCATGCCCGTTTGTGCTTCAGCATGTGTGTGTAAAGTGTTTTAAATCACGTCTCTGCCGTCTCTCTCTCGTCAAGGCTCGTGTGAATCAACATTCAATGGCTGCGTTTGGTTCAAAGCAGATCGAGCAGAGAGTGATCTTAAAGCTTGTTTGAAAAAGAAGTATTTTCTACAACACGCTAAAGATGCGGCTCTTAAAGTCAACATAAAATGCTGTAACGTTAACAAGCGTTATATCGTTAACTAAAAGCATAAAAACACTTTCATTACTTGAAATAAAATAAACATGATCTGAAATAAAATAAAATATAAAAACTTAAATATGTTGTTACAAAAGTACTAACCAAAACTTAACTATATAGACATTTAAAGAAAATAAAAAAAAACACTACTACATTAATAAAACTTTAACTAAAACAGAAAATATAAAAATAAAATCTAATTCAAAATATTAACAAAAACTATAACAGTATATCAATGATAGTAAAAAAAAAAGTAGAGGTGCCAAAAAAATATATATATATGTATATATATATATATATATATTAGTGCTGTCAAATCGATTAGTCACATCTAACATTAAAGTTTGTAAATATATAATATGTGAAAGTTTGTAAATATATATATATATGTACAAACTTTCATGTGCGATTAATTGCGATTAATCAAGTTGACAGCACTAATATATAAAAAAATTGTGTGTATGTATATGTATATAAAATATATATAAGTGCTGTCAAATCGATTAATCGTATCTAACATGAACATTTGTAAATATACAATACACGTCTGTGTGTATATATAGTATATATGCACACACAAATATTACAAACTTTTGCTGTTATATATTTACAAACTTTAATATTAGATGCAATTAATCATGATTAATCAAGTTGACAAGTGTGTGTGTGTGTGTGTATTAGTGCTTTCAAATTGATTAATCGCGAATAATCACATATAACAAAAAATTGTAAATATATAATATATGCGTGTGTGTGTGTATATATATACACACGCACACACATATATATATTTACAAACTTTCACATGCTATATATTTACAAATTTTAATGTTAGATGTGATTAATCATGATTAATCGAGTTGACAGCACTAATATATATAAAAATTGTGTGTATGTATATATGTGCTGTTAAATCGATTAATCGCATCTAACATAAAAATGTGTTAATATATGCATGTGTATATGTACACACACATAAATATTTCCAAAATTTCGCATGTTATATATTTACAAACTTTAATATTAGATGCAATTAATCGTGATTAATCAATTTGACAGCACTAATATATATATACATACATATATACACACACACACACACACATATATTTACAAACTTTTGTTAGATGTGATTGTGATTGAGTTGACAGCACTGATATATAAAAATTGTGTGTATGTATGTGTGTATATATATATATATATATATATATAAATAGATAAAAAATAAAAAATGTAGTGAACTGATGAATCACTCACAATAAGCCCAAGAACTCGTATAAAGACAGTAAAAATGAACGATCACAGCGACTGATTCTTCTCTCGAACAGCATGTATGTACAGCAGTAACAGAACTGCAAGTATTTAGTGCGTATACAAATACTCAGCATTGTAAACGTGTTAAATCAGTTTAAATTAAACCGCAAACTAACTTTACAAAGACATTTAATTGCACTGTGGTTTAGTCTAAAATAGCTGATCTGAATGGCTCAATCCAGCCACATTTATCAGAGACTCAAGAGCCGTTTGAAAAGATTCAGTCATTTAAAGGGACAGTTCACCTGAAAATCTCTTTCTCACGTTAACAATCAGTGATTGGCTCTTTCGTTTAGAAGGCGGGGCTTATTCCCCCACATTGCATGTTGCACTTTCTTCCATTCGTAGTATTATGAGTGCACTGTCTTTTTGTTTTTAAAGTCTTTGATATGACTTATAATAGTTTAATGAGAGGAAAAGAGTACATTTCTCTCCTACTCACTGCAAAACTTGCACTGGAACAACATGAGTGTGAAAGATCATTTCAGGGTGAATTATTCCTTTAACGCATCCATGCTGTCGCTCCGTTCCGGTTTCAGTCCACGGTATTGCTCTAGAATTATGCATTATTGAAGAAGACTCACGAAAAAGCATTACAAATACGACACAGCCAGACAAAAACAGCTCTTCTCTTGTAATACTGTCAGCCTGAAAGTGCTTTTTGACGTCTCTCAGCAGCATCGAGCGTTAAACCAAAACAGACGACATTAAAGAGCACTGAATGTGTGTTTTTTGGACCACGCGGCTTCACAACAATCTTCTGACACCATCATCAGGACGTCTGTGAAATATAAAGCCGTAACATCACTGTTAATCCTTCGGTTAGTACTGAATATTTTTGGACACTCTGCCGAGAAAAGATTCGCCACAAACAAACAAAGAAACGAAAGCCCCATGATGCACAGCGTCTGTTCTGCAGAGGAGTCACAGTGTGTTTGTAAGGCTCATCTTCACCATGCTGAAGACGCAGACGTGTGGAAAAGACGCGACGACCGACAGACGGACGGATCCAAAGCGGGACTCAACATGCAGAAAGTGCAAAATATTCCAGAGAGCGCAAACGAATCAAGCCCCGAGTGTTTCAGTTCATTAGTCTATTTATAAAACACAGGTGGACAGACGGAGATCTGGAAGGGGTTTCTGGGTAACTCAAGGCCGCAATGCATTGTGGGCGTGCGTGTGAAGGACATCATCATGAGGAGTATTGCAGTGATTACATCACCTCAATATTACATCATCGTTTTCTGCGCTCACGTCATGACAGAATCACCGCGATTAAGAGTCTGATTAATAAAACAACTAAGTGTAAATCAGGATCATTGATCAACTAATGGATCTGGAGATGATCTAGACACTGATACGTTTAGGGCTGCACAATTTGGGGGAAATTTGCAATTTCTGACTATAAAATAATAATAATATATTACTAAATATTATTATTATTACTAAATAAATTTATTAAATTGAATTGAAATTGAATACAAAATAATAAATATTACTATTGTAATATTTCACTGTAAAATAAAAAATTGAATATTCAAAAAATTGCATAATAATGACTTAATTATATTTAATATATTTAAATATATATATATATATATATATATATATATATATATATAAAACAGTGTAAAATTACAATACTAATATTTATGAAGTAGATATTAATTTCTTGATTTTCAAACGTTAAAATGTTAAACCATCAAACTGACCATTACTAAATAAAAATATGAAATAATACAAAATAACAAATATTACTATTGTAATATTTCACTGTAAAATAAAAAATTGAAATATATAATAATATATAATATAATATGAATAATATAATATGAAATAATTTCTTATTAAATTATATTAAATATATTTAAGTCATAAATATTAGTGTTGTAACGTTACGCTGTTTTATATATACAGCGTAACGTTACAATACTAATATTTATGACTCTTAATTTCTTGATTTTCAAACGTTAAAATATTAAAACATCAAACTGACTATTATTACTAAAAAATATGAAATTTTATATAAGAAATATTACTATTGTAATATTTCACTGTAAATTAAGAAATAAGTATTAAAAAATAATATAATAATGATTTAAATATATTTAATAATTTTATATATATATATATATATATATAAAACAGCGTAAAATTACAATGGTAATATTTATGACTTTCTTAATTTAAAAAAAAAAAAAACGTTAAAATGTTAAACCATCAAACTCTGGCTATTATTACTAAATAAAAATATTAAATATAATACAAAATAAGAAATATTACTATTGTAATATTTCATTGTAAAATAAAAAATTGAGTATTAAAATATATTATAATATTAAATTATTATATTTAAATATATAGATTAACATTAATGATTGCCTTATTTGTTTTATTTTAGCGGACGACCGCAGGAAGCCCTTAAAGCTTCTCTTTTGTTGACAACATCCGGTTTATAAGAGCTTCTCACTACAAGTTTGTGGAAGATGTGTTTTCAAATGCATGTCATAAGCGACTGGATCATGAGCAACACAGTGCGGCGCTTCACTCTGAAACACACATCGTTTATATTTAAATAAATCGCAGCCAAATCACAATTACGGTTTGATTTCGATTAATCGTGCAGCCCTAATACATTACAAGACAAATAAATTCAGACTCAAAATATTAATCTGGCACATGATCATCACTGGATTTGCCCACATTCTCATGACGTGAACGCAGGTTTCGCCATCAGTGACGCTCTCTGATTGGTCAGGGGAATGTGTTTTGCACCAATCAGAGAAGCAGCATTGTGCTAAACATTAGGGCTGTGTGTGAAACTGAAACGCGGCCCTTAGAGTGCAAAACAAAGTGTGTAGAATTAAATCTACAATCTTCTCAGCGGAGGACGTATATGAAAGAGCATTTCCACACCCATTTTACTTCCATAATATGACATATTTCTGAGTGGAAAATAAGGGGATCAGGGATTGATGATCTGTTATGGAAGTAAATGGGGTCAATGTTCATATTCCAAGCTGACTTGAAATATATCTTTGAGTGTCTCTGCTGACATCATTATTCATCAGATTGCTTTCGTCTGTGCAGAAATGCCTGTTTTTGTGTTTTCATGTTTATATGAGCGTGTGTCTGTGTTTCGCAGCTCTGTGCTGTTCGACAGTCTCTGGCGTGAAGCGCTCGATTGCTTTCGTCTGGTTTGACACCTGAGTCTGGCGGCTTTAGCTCCCCCGGCCCTCCTCCGCCGAGCGCTGGTCCGACTTCAGCTTGACGAACTCTTTGGCGACCTCGTCGTTGTTGCGCTGCGAGAGGATCCGGAGGACGGTGAGGCCCGTCTCGTCCATGTGGACGCGTTTGCCGAGCGGGAGCCAGCATGCGGCGCTGCTGCGGGACGTCAGGTCCTTCAGCTGCAGGACGGCTATGCCGACGGTCCGATCCTCACGAGCGAAGCAGTAATCCTTCACGCAGACCTGCAGCTCGTAGCCCTCAGGACCCAGCTCACTGCCGAGCACACTAGATAGGGAGAGAGAGAGAGGATCAGTGACGCCTAGAAAGAAAGTGTCAACAATGATTTAGAACGTTCCAGTTTGTATTAATATTAGCTTAAAAAAGTAGATTAAAACAAGCAATCAGTGTTATTTTTATTATATATTTATTATTATTCAAATGTATTCTAGCATGTTTAGGTGTTTTATTAATGTTTTAGCGTGTGTGATATTTTGTGCATACTTTTTAGAGGTAGCAGCCAAAGTTACTCAGATAATTTAATTCCTGATAAATTAAAGTACTTGAAATGAAATGTAAATAAATAAATAAATAAAAGTTATTTTTTTATATGGTTAGGAAAACTATGCCTTCATAAATCAATGGCAACCCCTAAAAATCAATTAGTAGCAGCTGAATTATTATTCAGAATACTTCATTTCTGATAAATTGAAGTATTAGACATAAAACGTAAATAAAATAAAATAAATAAATATGTCAATTTTTATATGATTAGGAAAAATATGCCCTCATAAATCATTTTATGATAATAAACCACACTTTAAATCTTTGAAAATCAATTAGTAGAAGCCATAATTGTTCAGATTAATGAATTTCTGAAAACTTTAAGAATAATAAATAAGTTCATTTTTTATGATTAGGAAAAATGCTCTCATAAATCAGTGGCATCCTAAACCCCTAAAAATAAATTTGTAGCATAAGAAATTATTCAGATTAATAAAAAAAAAAAAAAAAATATATATATATATATATATATATATATATATATAATTTTGATATAAATGATGATGATGATAATAATAATAATATTTTTATAATTTATTATTATTACTTTTTTTATTTTATATTTTTATTTATTTATTTTAGGGATGCACAATTTAGGGAAAAAATATAATTATGTTTTTTCTACTATAAAATGATAATGGTGATAATAATAATAATAATAATATTTTTATAATTTATTATTTATTTTATTATTTTTTTAGGGCTGCACAATTTGGGGGGAAAATATATTTGTGATTTTTTTTAAATGTTTAAAATGTATAAAATGTATTATATGTGTTTTTAAAATGTATAAAATAATAATGATGATAATAATAATATTTTTATATTTTATTATTATTATTTTTATTATTATTTTTTATGTTTTTTTAGGGCTGCACAATTTGGGGAAAAAAATCGAATTGCGATTTTTCTGACTATGAAATGATAATGATAATATTTTTATATTTTTATAATTTATAATTTTTATTATTTATTATGTTTTTTTTAGCACAATTTGCACAATCTGCACAATTTGTGGAAAAAATCTAGTTGCGATTTTATTTTTACTAAAATGGTGATGATGATAATATTTTTATAATTTATTATTATTTGCGATTTTTCTGACTATAAAATGATAATGATAATATTTTTTATAATTTATTATTATTATTTTTAGTATTTATTTTATTATGATTTTTTAGGGCTGCACAATTTAGTGAAAATCAAATTGCAATTTTTCTGACTATAAAATGATAATAATAATATTTTTTATTTTATTATTTTTATAATGTTTTTATAATCATATATATATAATATTAATTAACGGTATCTTAAACTCATAAAAATCAATTAGTAGGAAGTTATTCAGATTAATTTCTAATAAATTGAAGTATTTGAAGTACAAATGAAAATAAATAAAAACTTTAAATGTATATAATATAATATGTCCTCATAAATCAATGGCATAGGCGTCAAATATTATCCTATCATAAAAAGTGAGTATCTGCAGCTGCAGAGGGAAAGTCGGCACAGAAGTACGATCAGTCTCTGTTAAAAACGTACAACTGGAAGGATTCGCTGAACTTCGGGGACCAGCTGTTGTTCTTGGATTTGGTGGCGAACTTCCTCTTCTTGTCACTGAGGTAAGGGCCGACGATGTAAACCTCCACGAAGGGCCGGAAAATACCCTGCGTCTGCCAGCGAAGGTCATTGGCTGCCACAACTGTCAATCACACATGGAAAAAGACAGTAACGATTAAACTGATCCTAACACTAATAACGAGAGGGAAATAGAGCAGATCTGACAGGCAGAAGCACCTTTAACTGTGATTTTGTGTCCTCCTGTGCTGGGGTCGCTGAAGATCTCCACAGTCATAGAAACCTCACCCACTGCGTCATCCACTCCTGAGGCTGAGGAACAGGGTCAAAGGTCAGAACACAACGAGAACGTGAAGGACATGTAAGGTTTGTGTTGATTCTGTTTTGATAGTCTAACAGGCTTGTCGGGCATTTGGGAACACAGTGTGCTCTAGGTTTACTTTATTTAGACATTCACATAATTTTCAACCTTTTAGTGGACAGAAGTTTACAGCATTTCAGCAGTTTTCTGCCAAAATAAAAGCTTTATGATTTACAATGTTAAAAGCTCAAAGGATTGAATGTTTGAACGTACGGAAGCTAGTTTCTGCCAAATAAAAAGAAAATAAAAAATATTAAAAGATGAAATCACTGCGCTCTACCAAAAAAAAAAAAAAAAAATTAATTAAATAAAAAATTGCGACTTCCCCCTCACAATTCTCAGAAAAAAGAAAAAAAATTTGATGAATTAATTTCTTGTAAATCACGGTATTTGATATAAAATGTATATAAATGAATAAAATAAATAATTTAATAATTTCGTTAATTTTTTATATGGTCAAAATATGCATCAAAAACCCCTGAAAATCAATTAGCAGCAGCCGAAATAAAATAAAATAAAATAAAATATATAAAATAAAATAAAATAATAATAATAATAATAATAATAAAAAAATAAAATAAAAACAAGTAGGAAAAAATATGCAATATTATATATATATATATATATATATATATAAAGGAAAATATGCCAAATATTGTCCTTTGATATAAAGCGGATAAACATCTTAATTATCACTTATAATTAGTGATAGCTAAGTTGCACTTACATTCTTTATTATACCTTTCATATGAACCTTTCATTTACAACCTTTCATATGAAAGTGAAGAATTTAAGACATAAATATTAGTAATAAAATAAAAGTTATTATAATTTTATCACATTAATTTATATTTTAATTTACAACTGTAATTTACAACAGTAATATATTTCAGTCATTCATTTTGTTTATAATTAGAGTTAACTAATAATAATAATAACAACAACAGTTCAAATGACAAAATAATCGCAGCCTTATTTTTAAAGTACAAACAATCAAAATGAAACAATTACTAAAAAAATTTTTTAGCAACCTTTAATCGACATCAGAGAAGCGTGAACATGCAAATGTGTTGTCAAATTATTGAAATATTAGCTTACTGGACTGCGGCTGACAAAACATTTGTGAATCTCTGGTTTAACAACTAGTGCTATTAGAGGTTGTTCCAGCAGAGGGCAGCAGTGTGTGCACAATCAAACAGCAGAATACTTACATAAAAGCATATAAATATCAGTAATGCAATAATATAATAATATGTCTTAGTAAGATGATATTTAAATGCTTAGTTTTATGATCAAAGCTCTGTAGTTTTAATACTAAATACAACGACTGAGGGATGAACAAATAAACCTTCCTCAAAGGCCTGATGATCTTATTTGAGACTCACATTTGAACATGATTTTTCTACTAAATGATGTATGGATAATCAAGTAAACTGAAATTGCTTCAGTCCAGTACTGTACAGTATGTAAAAACACAACGTCCTCTGACAGTCTTTCTAAAGACATCTTTACTCCAGAAGTGTCAAAATTAGTTTGTGTAAATCTCACACTTGGAGTTCAGTTCAACTAGACGCTTCTATGCAGACCAGCTGGAGCCAGGCGTAATATTCACATGAATATGCAAATGAATATTTGCATGCATAAATATCAATGAGGTGCTGTGCGGACACATACCCTTCTCTGGATAGACGTCTTCACTGTGAGTGTATCGCACGCCTTTCCCTCCATGAACTAAAGAGAAGAGGAAGATGTTAGTCTTCAGAAGACCTGAACAGAAACATCATTAACATGTTTCAGGAAAAACAAACACAGACACAAACGAGCCGACAGTTCAATAGAGTGACTCAAAAGCTGCTGATTCACATTTACTTTACAGCTGTAATGTTACTTACTTTATAGGTAGAAGCAAAAACTAGTTAGATTAATCAATTTCTGATAAATTACAGTATTTGATATAAAATGTAAATAAATAAGCAAGTAGTAGTTAATTTTTATACGGTAAAAATATTTCCCTTAATAAATCAAATGCACATAAACCCATTAGTAAATCCATTAGTAGCAGCTAAAATAATTAATTTCTGATAAATTTAACTGTTTTACACAAATACTAAATAAAATAAATAACAAGTAAGGAAAAATATAATTCACAAATATAGTATAAATATATTTATATATAGAAAAATATTTAAACATATTTATAAACATAATATAGGAAAATATGCCCTCATAAATCATAAATGGAAAAAAACAGAAATTAGTTAATAAAATCTTAATCTAAAATCTCTGAACATTCCTGATCAATTTAACTATTTTACATAAAAAGTAAATAAAACAATAACAAGTAGGAAAAAAATGTAAATTCATAAATATGTTATAAATACATTTATATATAAAAATATATTTAAATATATTTATAAACAAACATAAAAATAGGAAAATATGCCCTCCTAAATCATAAACGAAAACTAATAAAAGGGAAATTAATTAATAGAATTTCTCAAAAATATATATTTCTAAAAAACACTATTTTACATAATGTAAATAAAAAAACAACAAGTAGGATAAAATGTTATAAATATATTTATATATAAAAAAATATATTTAAATATTTCTATAAACATAAATATAAAAATAGGAAAATATGCCCTCATAAATCATAAATGAAAACTAATAAAAGGGAAATTAATTAATAAAATTTACATATAAATAAATGTAACTCCAAAAAATGTAAATAAAATAAATAACAAGCAGGAAAAATATAATACACAACATAATCAGTAACTACAGAATTCATGTACTTATGCGCTATTCTCTGTCATTTTGTAGTATAAATAGTGTAGTGTGTTCACACTGAAAACTCCAAATAGAAAGTGCACTAAATACCCTGATGTTGCTCTTAATTAACTGAAAAAAGGAAGTGTGGAATGTTGAACATTTTATACACTCGTCTGTCGCAGCTTTAATTACGTAAAGGAGGGGGAGGGGCATCAGACTCTGATGTTGAATGACAAAATAACCTTGTAAAGTTCATACACTACATGGTTGAGTACACAAGTACATAGTGTATAGTGCGTCATTTGGGACACAACAAAGGGAACAGGAACTAAACACAGAAAACAAGAACACAGAAACAACAGGGCAAAATTGAAAACAAAATAAGAGTCCTAGAACACAAAAACATAAGAAGGTTGCGACATACCCTGAGTGTGCTGAGACTGGACAAACTTCCTGATGAGTTTGTCGGTGGCCTGCGTGTAGAGTGACAGAGCATAGCGCAGAGACTGCAGGTCCGGACTCTTCTCCAAAAACGTCTTTTTCAGACCCACACCACCAGCGTGGAAGTATTGCTGTTACACACACAAAAAACCCTGTCAGTATCCTGATAACAGACAGGTCTGATTCTGAAGGTGTGTGTGCTTGTACCTTTATCGTGTCCAGTGCGAGCTCGATGACTGCGCACTGTTTAGGGGACAACGCCTTGGCCTCCTCTCGCACCATGTGCTCCTAACAGACACAAACAAAACGTCAGTTTTGATACGACAGCGTCCTTATGAAAGTCTAGTCAGGAGTGTTAATTATGGATTTTGACTTGAAGACGTAAACTTATAATTCAGAAAAAAAAAATCTAAATTGTGAGAATCTCAGAATTCCGAGGAAAAAAGTCACAACTGCGAGATGTAAACTCAGAATTCCTAGGGGAAAAAAAAGTAAAAATTGCAAGACGTCAACTCAGAATTCAGAGAAAAATGTCAAAATCGAAAGACGTAAACTCAGAATTCAGAGAAAAAAATGTCAAAATCGTGAGACGTAAACTCAGAATTCTGAGAAAAAAATGTCAAAATCATGAGACTTAAACTCAGAATTCCGAGAAAAAAAAGTCAAAATCGAAAGACGTAAACTCAGAATTCGGAGAAAAAAATGTAAAAATTGCGAGATGTAAACTCAGAATTCAGAGAAAAATGTCAAAATCGAAAGACGTAAACTCAGAATTCGGAGAAAAAAATGTAAAAATTGCGAGATGTAAACTCAGAATTCAGAGAAAAATGTCAAAATCGAAAGACGTAAACTCAGAATTCAGAGAAAAAAATGTCAAAATCGAAAGACGTAAACTCAGAATTCGGAGAAAAAAATGTCAAAATCGAAAGACGTAAACTCAGAATTCAGAGAAAAAAATGTCAAAATCGTGAGACGTAAACTCAGAATTCTGAGAAAAAAATGTCAAAATCATGAGACGTAAACTCAGAATTCCGAGAAAAAAAAGTCAAAATCGAAAGACGTAAACTCAGAATTCGAAAAAAAAAAAAGTCAAAATCGCGAGACGTAAACTCAGAATTCGGAGAAAAAAATGTAAAAATTGCGAGATGTAAACTCAGAATTCAGAGAAAAATGTCAAAATCGAAAGACGTAAACTCAGAATTCGGAGAAAAAAATGTAAAAATTGCGAGATGTAAACTCAGAATTCAGAGAAAAATGTCAAAATCGAAAGACGTAAACTCAGAATTCAGAGAAAAAAATGTAAAAATCGAAAGACGTAAACTCAGAATTCGGAGAAAAAAATGTCAAAATCATGAGACGTAAACTCAGAATTCGGAGAAAAAAATGTCAAAATCATGAGACGTAAACTCAGAATTCCGAGAAAAAAATGTCAAAATCATGAGACGTAAACTCAGAATTCCGAGAAAAAAATGTCAAAATCATGAGACGTAAACTAAGAATTCCGAGAAAAAAAATGTCAAAATCATGAGACGTAAACTCAGAATTCCGAGAAAGTCAGAATTGTGAGATAAAAGGACAATTAACTTTTTTTTATTATTTTTTTTTTATTCTGTGGTGGAAACAAGCTTCCATAGTTCACTAAATTAACAGCGGTAAAATCATTTCTTTACAGACGCACCTTTAGTTTGGAGAGCTGGCCCAACTCTTTAGCAGCGTTGAAGATGAGCTGTGTGCCCTACAAACGAGGAAGATGAAGACAAACACAAAGAGAGAGAAGCAATTATTTAAACATTCACCTGTCATGGTTACTGCTGCTCACATAGACGAGATTCACAGACAGGAATCAAATGCAGATTTCCATGAACGGTGTGTTTTTTAGTCAGATATGGTAATAAGTTGATAAAACCAATATTATTCTTACTTGTGCTGGAATAATAACAGTTGTTTTCTTTAAAAAATAGTGTTAAATTACACAATGACCATCGTCTTCCTCACAAAACAGAAAAGTTTAAACAGCTTGTTTGCGTCTCTGCACAGACTAGAGAAGGATCCCAGTGTTGGGAACAAGTGGATGGTTTATTTTAATGGCGTCCTGGATCCTGTTAAAGGATTATGTTTGTTCGGAGCATTTTGTTTTGTCAATGAGGCAAACTGCAAGTAAATGATTGTCAGTAAATGATGGTTTTATATGGATAATATTTTTTTTGTATACAAAAAACTTTACTAACATTATAAGTGAACCTCAAGGAACATATAATAAAATAATAAAAAAAGTCATGACCCCTTTACGACAAAGAAAAATTGTATCGTTGGAATCATTTTCAGAACACTTTTTTCCAGCTGATGGATGACAAAAACATCGACAGCCAATAAGAGCTCCAGCATTTAAAGTGACAGACAACAAAACCTGCAGAGCTTATAATAAACAGTGTGGTGTGAATGCTAATATTGTTAAAGTTATCTTTATAGTTATCGTTCTTAGTGTGAATGGGCCTTTACAGTAAAAAAATAAATAAATAAATAAAACTTATATATATATAAAAACCCTGATCCAGACTCAAATTGCTGGATTAGAGTTGAAGGACAGAGAAAGAGGAAGCAGTGAAAGGGGAGACAGGAAGTGCCCTGTGACAGGAAGACATCCGACAGGAATTACAGAAGACAATCTGCCGTGCATCATGCCAGAGTTTAACAGAGAGAGAGAGATGATGCTGATCTGGAGGCAGAACGACAGAATCAGACCAAACCAGATGCGACACACACACACACACACACACACACACACACTGTTATACTTACAACCATCTGATGAAAGATGAATGAGAGAATGGTGATGAAAAGAAATAAGAGAAGAATGAAAATCACAAAAACACACACACACTCATGCACTGCAAAACACACACATTTATCGTAACACTTGAGAAGAAGTTAGCAGTTATTAATGCATCAACTAACATTAATTAACAATGAGTAATACATCTGTTACAGCATTCTTTATAATCTTAGTTAAAGTTAGTAATAAAAATACAACTGTTCACTGCTCACAAAAACTTTTGCACTCCTCTGAGAAACTTTGCGTCCCCTTGCAAAGAACACAAAAGTTGGGAAGAGAAGAAATTGTTGAATAAAGTCGTTATTTTTGTTTTGTTTTTGGCACACAAAAAGTATTCTCGTCTCTTCATAACATTAAGGTTGAACCACTGCAGTCACATGACTGTTTTAACGATGTCTTTAGTACCTTTCTAGACCTTGAATGACGGTAATTATGTTGTTTTCTATGGGGGATTAAAAAAACCTCTGGGATTTCATCAAAAATATCTTAACTTGTGATCTGAAGATGAACGAAGGTCTTACGGGTGTGGAACGACATGAAGGTGAGTAATTAATGACTCTTTAAGCACCTTGTATGAACCCTGTAAAAATTAAAAATAATAAAAAGTGAGAAATAAAATTTTGGGAAGGCAGCATAATTACGCTCCCTAGCGCTTGTGTTGGGAGTTACCTATGATCCCTAGGTAGGCAGCTCACTGTTTCAGCACAGAAGTGTTGTGTCGCTACAGTCTGAGCGTATAACGCCACACTCTCTGTGAAATCAACACACACTCACACTGATGATTACAGTTAATGGATGGAGGATGTTGAGCAGTCAGTATTGATCTGCAGGATGATACATGCTGCCATCATCATCAGGATCATACATGTCACCATGGCAACACACGGAGCTCGTTAGAAATCTGATCAACCATTGAGCCACAGTGCAGAAATCCCTCACACAGATCCCTCTTAATATGCAGAATTTGTTCAGAAACATTTGTGACGTATCACATGGTAATACAAAAACATAATTATATCATTAAAAAGTACATATATAACCGCCTTATGTACAATTTAAATTACTTGGTTTTTATTGGAGTGTTGATTACTCGAATAATTAAATTTGAATAATTAATTGATTAATAAATAAACCTTATTTTTGGTTTCGGTTGAAAACATTGGTGTATCACAAGTAATACAATTATTACAATATTTTGATATAAACCTGGAAATATCAGGCCTGTAAATGCAAATAAATCAAAATGGTAAAAGAGTCATGGACATTTTTATTTATGCTACTACGAATAAGCCCTCTTGAGCGGTATTTTTATTTGAGCGTTGATTATTTAAAGATACAGTGTGTAAATTTTGGCGGCATCTAGTGGTGAAGTTGTGAATTGCAACATAGAGAAGCTACGGTGGTCAACACAGGACAAATATGTCGTCGTCTGAGACAGCAGAGAGTAGGCAGTCAATCAAACGCGCTCTGTAGAGCAGTTTGTCCGTTTAGGGCTGCTGTAGAAACACGGCGGCGCAAAATGGCGACTTAACATGTAAGGGGACCTGCTGTGTATGAGATAGAAATGCCTCATTCGAAGGTAATAAAAACATAACGGTTCATTATGTAAATGAAAACTGAAAACATAGTTATGTATATTATATTGCATTTCTGCCAATAGATCCTTCCAAATTTTACACATTGCACCTTTAGTTAATTTGATTAATTAATTATTAAATAAAGATTGTTTTTGGTTTTCAGCTAAATTAAAACTCTAGAAGTTATTACTAAGGTATTTTGATATAAACTGTGGATATCCTGGAAATATTAGTCCTGGAAAAATCATGAAAATAAATAAAAACTGTACAACTGTTTTTATAAAAGAAAATCTCTCTTGGCTTTGTTCTTTTATTTAAGTGTTGATCATTAAATTAATTTGATTTAATTATTTGATTATTAAATAAACTTCATTTTCAGTTTTCAGCTAAATTAAATCTTTAAATTTCAGTTTTGGTAAACAAATAATTTCGATGCATCACTTGTAATACTATTACTAAAATATTTTGATATAAACTATGGATAACCTGGAAATATAATACCTGGAAAAGTCAAAATCTATATATTTTTTAAAATATGCTGAAAAGAAAAATCTCTCTTTACTTTATTTAATTATTGACTGATTAATTAGTTGATTATTAAATAAACTTTATTTTCGGTTTCAGTTTTCAGCTAAATAAAAAATCTTCAGTGTTTCTGTAAAAAAATAATTTCAGTGCATCACTGTGACTATGGTATTTTGATATAAACTATGAATGACCTGTAAATATCATACTCAGTTCAACAGTATATTTTTCATTCTGCCAAGGAAAGCTCTCATTGAGTGCAATCTGTATAAAAATACGTATCCAGTTAATAAAAACTACTGGTAAAGAAATAAGTAAAGATATACCATTGAACTTAAGAGCTACTGCAAAGTATACCATGGTATTACCATGATAGTAGTGTCCATAGAAAAAGCCTGACATTACCATGGTTTTGCATGTTATATTATTGTGTTTGTGTGTGTGTGTGTGTCTAGGTGTAATGAACACACCGTTTGGTCAGTCAGTGGCGGCAGGACGATGGTTTTCTCCATGGTGTTCATCACCAGCTTCCACAGTTCCTTCAGCACTCTCTTGAGAACCGTCTTCTCACAGATCTTAGCGAACAGAGTCAAACTGAGGGAAGGAACACAGACACCACGTCAAACATCAGCATTATTAACACAGAAACTGGACATAAATACAGACATTAATAACTTAGAGCTACTGAAATTTCTAAGCCACTAGTGAGTGGCACCAAACAGAAATGATGATCGATTTGAAACAGAATTCCTGAATAAAAAAGAAAAAAGGTAATTGCGACTTTTTATCTCACAATTCTGACTTTTTTTTCTCGCAATTGCGACTTTATTTCTCAGAATTTATATCAAGATATAAAAAAAGCAATTACCTTTTGCATTTTTTTATTCCGTGGCGGAAACAAGTTTCCATAGGAATGAGCAAATACTCTATTACAGAAAAAGTTATTATATAATATTATCTCTATGACACTAAAATAACACTGATAACAGGCCTGATCTCTGCACATCACAAAGACTATTTATTATCTAAACAGTAAAAGAACATTTAAAATTGTATGCATATAAACTCATTAATATTCATGAGCCATGCCAGATTCAACATCTGTCCCCACCACTTAAAGTGACGTCCATGAAAAATTCAGTTAATGCACATTAAATATTTACCGCTGTTTATTTTTGATCATGTTTATTCTGAGGAAGTCTTTGTTCAAGTTTGATTCTGTCACTGTAATTGAAATAAATGTTTCTGAGCCACATACATAATCTGATGGCTACTTTAAATAATCTGACATTTTTAAAAAAAAAATATTGTGACTAGTGACAATTTTTTATTAATAACTTTTCAAATTGACAAACAAATAGACATTTAAAATTGTTCATTCATGTTTAATATGTAGGAAAATATAACAATAAAATATAAAATATTTTTAATGCACCTTTTAAAGTTGCATTTTAATTAAATTTGCCAGACGAGTAGCTCATAGCCGGAAAAACTGCAGTTTCAAAATAGCTTCCCAACACCATACGGTGGAGATCATGTGATATTTGCACTCCAAAAAATTTTTTATTGCCTCTTGTTTAGTTTAATTAATTAAAATGAGATAAAGTAACATGATTTTTGAACATTTTGTCACAACTTAATTTCATTGTGTTCAATCCACCTAATACAGTAGTGATCCAAAGTGAGGAAAATTTACATCTTTACCCTTTATTTTGATATTATTAAAAAATTGTTCAAGATTTTGTAATCATATTGCATAGTTGTGCTTGGAGTCGATTGTTTTGTTTGTGATAATAAAGAAATGAAACATGCCAAATTGTGCCGACATAATTTTTGGCCATACAAAAACAAGAGAGAACCAATGAAATATTAATAACTGATGATGTTGTAGTCAATGTTTGCTTTTTCCTGTGAGCTTTTTGTTTTTCTATGCATTTTTTGTCATTTAGTCAGATATATATATACTGTATATATTCCTCATATTTTGATGGTTTAATTGAACTTGTAGGATCATAAAAACAAACATCCCCTCCGGACATCACTTTTGGCCACTACTGTATATCTAAAACTGAAGTTTACTTAATCTATTTGTGTTAACTAACATAAAAAAATTTGGTATGACAAATGTAATAAAGCTAAGTTAAACATACTCCAGTAAATTAATTCGATCTATTCCAAGCTGATTTCATTTGAATGACATTTGAATTAAATTGTGTGTAAAAACTTCAATTAAATTAAGTAAGGTTAATGAATTAATTTTCTGAGTGTGTCTCTCTCACTTGCTGTCCAGGAAGTCCATGATGGGCTGCAGGACGTTGTCGGCGTCCTGTGCTAAGCCGCCGTTGCCGTTGGCAGGTACGGTGGCTCCTTTCACCTGACTCAGAATATCTCCCATCTGCCTCACGCTGTCCTCGATGTGCGGCTGGAAACTGCAGAGAGCGGTGATATTTAGAGAGAATTATCTTATAATGTAGTATTCAGATTTTAAAATGTCCCTATTATGCTATTGTAAAAGTTCCTGATTTTGTTTTGGAGTCTCCTACAACAGATTTACATGCATCCAAGGCCAAAAAACACAAATTTTCTCATAATATACATTGCAAAACATCAGCTCTTTTCTCTCTGTATCAGAAACGTTCGAAGATTCGGTCTCTCTAAACCCCGCCTTTCTGAGAGCCTGCTCTGATTGGTCAGACAGCCCAATCTGTTGTGACTGGTCGAAACTAAATGCTCATTATCATATCTGAATCTCAGCACTTCATTCACAGTGATACGAACAGTAACAATGGCGTCGGTTTTACCGTATCGATCTCATCAAAGTGGATTTGCTTTGGCAGCAGAAAACAGCGTCTTCTCGACATGAACAACACGAACCAGTCTCAGATACAACTACTGTGTTTGAGGGCGGGGCTAAGGAGACGCTGTTCACCAGCAGCCAATAGGCTAGCATTATGCAAATGTTTTACAAACCTGCGTAGGTTCAGCAGGAAGTGAGACTGGAGTTACTGACGACTCGTTTCAGCAGTTCAGAATCACTTCTTTTGTTTTAGGAGACAATAATCCCATTTATCTGCACTTTGATCTTTGAAATTTTACATTAACAAACAGATTTATTACACACTACATGAAAGGGAATATCCAAAAAAGCATGCACATTCTTTAAACATTCTTTTTTTTTTCATTTAAAAACATAATACTTTAAAAAATTCTCTGTTAAGAACATAAATGGTATTTTTACTTCTAGATCGTTGCACTTTATTGAACCCATAAATACTCCAATATCTCAAACCAACCTCACGGCAAAAATCCTGCTGAGATCGTCCATCACATTGTTCAGTTTGACTTGCAGATCCTTCAAAAAGTCACTGGCCTCCACGTTTAACTGCAAAAAAACATAATTATGGGTCTGATTTCATATAATTATCAAAGTCTGATTCGCTTTTTTTTACTTAAAACTGTAGTAAAACTTTGGCTTGCTCAGTTGGGGTTTAAAAGACAATTAGTTTTCAGAAAATATTATTGATTTGACTGCACTGACACTATTGGATGAGAACAAAACAAACCAAATTGAGCTGAATTATGAAACTATTGTTGAACCTTGCAACATTGAGACTATTATTGAACTGAATTGAACTACTGTCTTCTGCACAACAACTGATTAATTTTACTATATCAGCACTGTCATTTTGCTGTTTATCACTGTGAAGCTCCTTTGAAACAATCTGTTTTGTATAAAGCGCTATAGAAATAAGACTTTTATAACATCCCCTCTGATGACATCACTCGTTTCCGGCCAATGGCATCTGTTTAACACTGAAGCCCCGCCCCTTTCTGATATCCAGCAAATCTTTTTAGTATGCGCTGAGAGACCTTAGAAAGCTGTAAATGTACTGAATATTCTGTGAGCAATGGGAAACCAGAAAATGTGTTTGCTGTGAATCACACAAACTATTAAAGCCGACCAACATTCATAATACATTTGAATAATGAATTACGTCATGAATATTCATGCATGCGATTGTTTATCAGGGAGCATTTATTATATCGGTCATAAATGATGCATGACGTCAATGCAAATGTTGTGAGAAAGCAAGAAAAATGAGCTGTCTGGCAAATGTGTTTGATACGTGTGTGTGACTGATGTTAAACAGGAAGTAAAACAGAAGATTGTGCTAAAGACGGAGAGAGCGGGATGTTTTATTGTCGGATGACTCAGAAGAGAAGGCGAAAATGGATGGGATGATAAATGGATGATGGAAAAGTTGCTAAATGAGAAAGATTTATGGATGAACACAGAACTGGAGGGATGAGACTCTGCTGTTTGATAAATTTATGAAAACAGTGCAGAGAATATGGAATTCTGAACCTGTAATATGCATTACTTTGATATTTATTTAATGTATTTATTGACAAATGCAACATGAAAAACCACAATGGCTTCCGCATGATGCAAATGCAGAGGACTAGTAAATGCAAGTGACATGTTTTTACACTGTATATAAGTGGTAAGATGATACCTCATATCTCATTTGCACTTTCAAATACTTAAATTTGGTTTATCTCATTCAGTTTAAAGGCACGTCAGAACCAATGATGCATTAAAGGATTAGTTCACTTTCATATAAAATTTTCCTGATAATTTACTCACCCCCATGTCATCCAAGATGTTCATGTCTTTCTTTCTTCAGTCGAAAAGAAATGAAGGTTTTTGATGAAAACATTCCAGGATTTTTCTCCATATAGAAGACTTCAATGGCCTCCAAACGGTTGAAGGTCAAAATTACAGTTTCAGTGAAGCTTCAAAGAGCTTTAAACGATACCAGACGAGGAATAAGAGTCTTATCTAGCGAAACGATCGGTCATTTTCGGAAAAAATGTAAATGTATATGCTTTATATAAACAAATGATTGCCTTCCAAGTGTTTCCGCCAAAACTGTACTTTCATATTCTTCAAAAAGCTTCTGCTGTATGTCCTACACCTTCCCTATTCTACTTACGGAACGAACGCAGCGCCAGTTAAATTTTTTCCGTAAGTAGAATAGGGAAGGTGTAGGACATACAGCAGAAGCTTTTTGAAGAATACGAAAGTACAGTTTTGGCGGAAACACTTGGAAGGCGATCATTTGTTTATATAAAGCATATACATTTTTTTAGAAAATGACTGATCGTTTCGCTAGATAAGACCCTTATTCCTCGTCTGGTATCGTTTAAAGCCCTTTGAAGCTGCACTGAAACTGTAATTTTGACCTTCAACCGTTTGGAGGCCATTGAAGTCTTCTATATGGAGAAAAATCCTGGAATGTTTTCATCAAAAACCTTCATTTCTTTTCAACTGAAGAAAGAAAGACATGAACATCTTGGATGACATGGGGGTGAGTAAATTATCAGGAAAATTTTATATGAAAGTGAACTAATCCTTTAATGACATCAAAACAGGGATAATTGTATCCTGACGCACCCTATTTAAATATACACTACCGTTCAAAGGTTTGGGGTGTTTTTTGAATGAAATTAACACTTTTATTTAGCAAGGATGCATGAAATTATGGAAGCTTGTTTCCGCCATGAAATAAAAAATAAAAAAGGTCATTGCGCAATTTTGACTTTATATCACGCAATTCTGTGAAAAAAAAGTCAGAATTACGAGAAAAAAGTCAGAATTGTGAGATATAAAGTCAGAATTGCATCATATGAAGTCAGAATTTCATGATATAAAGCCAGAACTGTGAGATATAAAGTCAGAATTTTGTGAGATATAAACTCGTGATTGCGTGCTATAATGTGTAATTGTGAAGGGAAAAAAGATTGACATTTTTTCTCAGAATTGCGAGTTTGTATCACACAATTCTGACTTTATAACTCGCAATTTTGAGAAAAAAAGTCAGAATTTCATGATATAAAGTCAGAATTGCGAGATATAAAGTCAGAATTGAGTTATAAAGTCAGAATTGCGAGATATAAAGTCAGAATTGCGAGTAATAAAGTCAGAATTTTGTGATATAGTCAGAATTGCGTGATATAAAGTCAGAATTTCATGATATAAAGTCAGAATTTTGTGATATAAAGTCAGAATTTTGTGATATAAAGTCAGAATTTCATGATATAAAGTCAGAATTGCGAGTTATAAAGTCAGATTTTAGGTTAATAATTGAAATTTGTGTTTGTTCTTTACACAAAGCATCTTTGGAATATAGAACAGATCACTTTTATGCTACTTTATATGTGTGAAGTATTTCTTTCTGCATGTTTTAAAGTGTTAACGAGTGCATGAACTCACGTCTTTCCCTCCCATGGCCTCAAACATCTTCTCCAACTGGACTCGCAGCTGCTGGATGTTATTAATAATGATGCAAGGCTGAAAATAACAGAGGAAGTTAAATTACATTAACACACACAGACACACAAGCTATAAAAAGAAATCCCTGCAGCAACAGAAAGTGAGGAATAGTGCTAAATGTGACAGCTTCATTAAGTCGTGTGAGCTGAATGAGACGTATATGTGTGTGTTTTCTTCCTCTGAGAGTCTCTGTTAATTACTATATCTCCATCTAATAACTCACTAGCAGACACGTCCCAAGAGACTTTATTATGAGCCACCTTGTAATAATATAAATGCATAAATGTGACGCACCACTTTCTCCTTCTTGCAGTGAGTGGGAAAATCCTTGGTAATGATGTCAGCATAAGACAGAAGAACATTTCCAATGGTCTGAAAGAAAGAAAAACACTGAACTTTAACACACTAACATGACACTATTGTCTTTTTAGAGCTGCTTTACCTCAGAATGTGAGTTTGTGTCATATTTAAGCAGCTCTGTTACACACTACATAAAAGGTAATTTTCAAAATAATATTATAATAGGGTATAATAGAGGTATGACCAATAATAATAGTGATGCTTGACTTATAAAACCCGTATATAAGCCGTGTCACCTTAGCAAACCTCTTCATATAATTCCCAACAATCTGAGGATCAGGACATTCCAACTTCCTGATGATCTCAAAGCTCTGGTTGAGCTGAGAGAAGACGTCCACCACCGAACAGGAGAAGAGCGCGTGCTCCGACGTCTGCTGGAACTGCAGGGAGAGATGAAGAGAGAAAAGATCAGACTACTGAATCATAGAATAAATCATTTTAAAATATGAAACGCTTACTAAAGAAGATTTGATTTGAGCTGCATTTCATGTGACCATTGACCAACAATCAGAGAACCGTGAACATGCTGGGTGAGTGTGAGTGTTTTTGAAATCATGACGTTTTCATTAATGCATATTTGTTCATTTAAAAGTTAAGTTAGTTTGAAAACATTATATGGGTAAACAAAAACAATATACTTTAATGGATGTTAAAACTCTCCTCTGCGTATCATCCAAACATCTCAGTACTAAAAAAATAAAACAATATACGCCCTGATATTTACCCCGTCCTTTGCGTCCCTGACCAGAGCGCCGTGCAGGAAATCTCTGGAAACTTCCTCATTCTCATCCAGCCACAGGATCACGAAGGGCTCAAACCATCTATCAAGACAAGATAAGACAGTTCAGACACTGAGAGATTCACACACTATCACACTACTCACAGTAAGCGTTCTTACGCCGGGTACTCCGGCACGCGGTCCTGGAAGTACAGCAGCTCCTTGCAGTATTCGTTGTAGAGCCACTTCACCTTGAAGTGCAGGTTCATGTAATCGGCGCTCTTGCACAGCCTGTGTTTCTCGTGTTCTGGGAGACAGGAAGTAGATCACAGACAACAGGATATTCATCACAGATGTGTTTGTTTTGATTTGTAAAAAAAATTAAATAAAAATAT
This sequence comes from Ctenopharyngodon idella, assembly GCF_019924925.1. NCBI lineage: Eukaryota > Metazoa > Chordata > Actinopteri > Cypriniformes > Xenocyprididae > Ctenopharyngodon > Ctenopharyngodon idella. The sequence goes on along the minus strand of NC_067221.1, from coordinate 41,634,670 downwards.
AAATAAATAATTGATTTTAAATGTTAATTTCAAACAAACATCAAATTACAACAGAACTAAAGGAAGAAAGAAAAAAGTAAATGAATAATAAATAAATCACATAATAATAAATATTAAAAATAAATAAATAATTGTGAAAAAAAATTGAAAAAAATAAATAAAACATACAAATAATCTCATAAATTCACATAAATCAGAAAATTACAACAGAACTAAAAACATAACATTGTAAAAGAAGAGTAAAGATAGAGAGAAGAAAATAATTGAATAATTACATAATAAAAAAACAACAACAGAAAAATAAACATTTTAAGACAGAGATTCAGACAAATCTCAAATTACAAATAAAGAAGTGTCAAGAGAGAAATAATAAGTAAATAAAAAATAAATAAATCAAAAATTATAATAATTAATAAATAAAAATAAAGAAATAACTGAATTTTGTATTTTTCTATAAAAAAATAAAGTTCAAAAAGTAAATAAATAAAAAAAAATAGGAAAATAAAAAATTTTAAGACAGAGATTCAAACAAACCTCAAACTACAGCAGAACTAAAACATCAGGAAAGAAGTGACAAAAGAGAAAAAAATAAGCAAATAAAGAATAAATCACAAATAATAATTAATATAAAATAAATAAAAATAAATAATTGTGTAATTTAAAAAGCAAACAAAAAAAATTATATTTTAAAAAGTAAACAAAAAATAAAAAATATATAATATAACATTATAAAAGTGTCAAAAGAGAAATAATAGGTAAATAAATAAATAATAATAATTAATATAATATAATAAATAAAAAATAAAGAAATAATTGCATATTGTAAAAAAATAAAAATAAGTAAATAAACAAAACAAAAAAAAAAAAACAGGAAAAACACACATTTTAAAACAGAAATTCAAACAAACCTCAAATTACGACAGATATAAAACAACATTCAAATAGAAGTGAAAAGAGAGAAAAAATAAATAATTAATAAAATAAATAAATTGCATGTTGTAAAAAAAATAATAAGTAAATACATAAAATAATATTTGTACATACATACATACAAAAATATACATGAAACAAGAAAAGAACACATTGTAACAAGTCTGATCTGTGAATTTTTCAGTTTCTCATGCGAGAGGAAACAAGGTTTAGGGTTCAGCGAGTGTCTGTTTACCTTCCATAGCGTACTTCATATCCTGAGCAAACATGTTCCACATCACCTCCGCACTGATCTTCCCCACGTTCAGCTCCTGAGGGAACCTGCAGATCCAAACACACAGGACTTATGGGTATGTTTCCCTCAGTTTCTTGTATATTATTTTAAAAATTTTCAGTTTTTACAACTGTCAGTGTAACTTTTTATTGCCTTTTTTCTTATCACATACTTTAGTAATCATCATAAATTAGGTATTGAACCTAAACTTTTTGTGATATCAACTTCAAATTCAAAACACACTTCTCAACATCTCTCTCCCGGCTCTGAACACACACTCACTGGTTCAAACAGGGCGTGTAGGAGTTCTTGTCCTCCTCGATGATGGAAACGATGAGGGTGATGAGTTTGGACCAGAAGTCCAGGTTCTTCACACTCGGCCCCTGTTCTTCAGGAGGAACCGTCTTCGACTGGATGTGACCACAAACAAGAGAGTTACCTTCATGTCAAACATGCCAACATGAAAAAATACCTGCACTGCAAAAACTGCTGTTTTGTTTTCCAATACAAACATCTAAACATTCTTAAATCAAGACACATTTACTTGGGAAGCAAAACAACATAGGATAAGAACTCTTGTTTTCTGAGGAAATGATCAAAATAGGTTCCTAGGTTGTCTATGAAAGCCTGTAGACTGATTTTTATGTGAAGAACTCGACGGCTGCTGGCTGCAGTTCACTTAATGGCCACCGGTGTCGCTAATAACAAGGGTTTCTGAATTCTACATATAACCGCTTTCAAACAAGAACAAATATCTGCTAAAGGGGTCAGAAAAATCAACTTGAAGAAAAAACTGGATTATTTTTCTGACCCCATTGGCAGATATTTGTTCTTGTTTTAAACATAAACTCATTTTGTTCAATTTCTCAGAAAGCAAGACTTCTTATCTTATGTCATTGTGCATCTCAAGTCAATGTATATTGATTTAAGTACGTTTAGATCACTTTTTAGTTGTAAACATTTAGTTGTAGTTTCTCAATGAGCAGCTCATGGTTACTGGAGAAGGACATCGATTTACACAAATTGACAATTACAGAAATAACGCAGAGGGAATGCGAGAACGCCTCCTGTGCATATATACGGCCCATTATTGTCTACACACACCGGGAGCATCAGTCAGCGCTCCGGTTATGAGGTGTCATAAACTCCAGACATGTTTTCCATCTTGCTAATAAAGTTCTGCAGTGCAAGTGCAGAGAGAGAGAGAGAGAGGGAGGGACAAACACGCGTCACACTGCGGTTCTTCTCCATTCATAACTGCCACAACACCTCTACCATAATCAATATTTCATTTTCCATGAGAAGAACTTCAGCGCTCGCGGTGCTCTGAATTACTAAACAGCATAAAATCAGCATGACGTTTGGAAGAGACTCATTCAGTCCAGTGTAACGCTCTCCGCTAAACCAACCTGCTGTTAAAAGTTTCCAACAGAACATTCAAAAAGAAAAAAGAAAAGTAAGAAATTGTAGGGTGGCGCAGGGGTATTATGGTTAACTATAACTAAAAAACATAAAAAACAAACATTTTTTTAAATAAAATACGCATTAACTGAATTCAAATGAATGAAATTATTTTATTTCAGCTGGTTGACAAGGCAACTTTTCTCATTTTTTAAGTTTAACTGATGTACTAAAATAACTAAAACACACTCACTTCTTTCTTTAATATCTGTTTGTGTAATTATTATAATTTAGTGCTGTCAAATCAATTAATCACATCAAACAAAAGTTTATTTACAATAATATGTGTGTGTATATATATTATTATATTTATATATGTGTGTCTGTGTGTGTGTGTATATATACATACACACACACACACACACACACACACACATATATATATCAAACCTTTATGTTAGATGTGATTAATCGTGATTAATCGTTTTGACAGCATTATTATTATAAAAATGCAATTAAACATCGCAAGACAGAGATTCACACAAACCGAAAGTTACAACAGAATTAAAAACATTACATTATAAAAGAAGTGAAGAAACAAAAAAAGTAAATAATAAAATAATTAAATAATAAATAAAAGTAAAAAAAATATGAATAAATAACGGGAAAATAAAAATTTGAAAAGAAAAGTGACAAGAGAGAAAGATAAGTAAATACATAAATCACAATAAAAAAAAAAAAACGAATAATTGCATATTTCAAAAATTGTAACCAAAATTGAAAGTTGAGGTATCAAAACTAAAACTGAAAAAAATAATACTAAACTATACAGACATCAAAAAACAAGACTAACAAAAACTAATAAAAATAAATTTTATTTAAATTTATTTTACTAAAAAAAATTATTTTACTAAAATTTAAAAATTAACTAAAATGAAAATGAAAGCAGGAAATATATATATATATATATATATATATAAACGAATTCAAAATATTAATAAAAACTATTTAATTACACAATGATAGTAAAATAACACTGATTTGGTCTTTCTGTGCGTGTGCTTCAGGTCTGTACTGAAGTGAAACCAGGTCTGATGCATTTGCTGATAAAGCAATTAAATGGCGAGACTTACGTTTCTACAACTGCCATGCTGTGCGTTGCCATTTCTCCCATGTAACTTTCAAAGCAATTACACACGTATACATGAATACGCACACACACACACACACGCACACGCTAAAAACAGCATTATCGGTTTTTGGCTGAAAGAGAAAAGGGTAAAAAAAAAAATGAGCCAAAAATATATCCCTAAATTGAAAATAATATGACTGTCCTTAAAAATGTGATCTGTTAAGCATATATATATTATATATATTGAAAAGGTCTCAACTAGCAGAATACAACAAGCATAACTGTTTCAGGTAGAGACCAAACAAAAGTATTCACATGCGGCTTTTGGGTGGCGTTTTTGGCCTGTAGCTTCACCAAACATTAGTAAACCATAGTAGAACAAATATATTTATTTAAGGCAGGTGTTCTTAACTCAAACCAGCCCAAACACAACACAACACAACGCGTAGATCTTGAGATAATCCTCATAGAGTGGCATTTACACGCTGCTTTGCTTAAGCAATATGAGATCGCTGCATTTACCATTCGCCATAGAATAGAAGCGCACAGGAAGATCAGCGCTCATCCACCAGGATCTTATTACTTCTTACTTATTCATTAAATGTTTACACATGCAAGTAGTTCTTATGTTCATGTATTTGAGCGATTATTGTCATGTATGCAGGATTTTTCTTCTTTCCCACAAAAACCATTTTGTGTCTCATTTGATTGGGTGAACCAGCCGTCAATCTTATGTAGCCTCGCCACTGACACACACACACACAGACACACACGTTTGTTTTTGTGAATTGTGAGGACATTCCATAGGCGTAATGGTTTTTATACTGTACAAACCGTATTTTCTATCGCCCTACACTACCCCTACCCCTAACCTACCCATCACAGGAAACTGTGCACATTTTTACTTTCTCAAAAAAACTCATTCTGTATGATTTATAAGCCTTTTGAAAAATGGGGACATGGGGTAATGTCCTCATAAGTCACCCTCTCCTTGTAATGCCTGTCATACCCATGACACTGTACAAATTTGTGTCCTGATATGTCACAAAAACACACACACACTCACTGGGTCATTCTGATATTCCCGGCTGTAGAGCTCATGGCAGTTATTAAAGATGTACTCGTATGTCGAGTTGAGACACGCTTTGACACAGTCTTTAACAACTTGACTCGCTCTCGGTGGACTCTGCAGTTCCTGGACCTGAAAACACACACAGACCAACAGTTAGTCTTCTCTGCAAAGAGACCTACATTTACAGTTAGAGGGTTTAAAAGCTTGCTTAAGTGTTATAAAACACTAACTACTCAGAAAGTTGTTTTCAAATCTCCTATAATTGGTTTACATGCATCCAAGGTCAAAAAACACTTTAATTTTTTCATCATATCCATTGCAGCATCAGCTCTTTTATCTCAGTGTCTGAAACGCTTTGATCAAGGATTCGGTCTCTTTAAACCCCGCCTCTCTGAGAGCCTGAACAACATGAACCAAACTCTTCCAGTCTCAGATACAACTACAGTGTTTGAGGGCGGGGCAAAGAGATGCTGTTCAGCCAGTGAAGACCATAGGCTGGCCATTATGCAAATTAGTTCCAAACATACATAGGTTCAGCAGGAAGTGAGACTGGAATTATTGACGACTCGTTTCAGGCAGTTCAGAATCGCTTCTTTCTTTTGGGAGACAAAAACTCCATTTATCTGATCTTTGAAACTTTGCAGATCTTTTACATTCACAAACAGCTTTATTACACTCTACCTGAAAGGGAATATCGGAGAAAGCACTTTAAGATCTGAACACCAGAACAAAACAAAGAACAAACCTTCATCCTGAAGAAAGTGATGCTGGTCAGAAGATCTACAGTGGACTTCAGATCCTGCAACCTCTCTGGACTACTGGCTGGAAAATTATTCTGAAACACACACACACACACATACACGCAGCTATTACAAATACACACTCCACAACAACAACAATTCTTCAGTAATCAATAGATATGGAGTGATATTTATTAAAGGAGAATATGTGAATATACCCTGTACATAGAGAGGTCAATCCTCAGGGAGTTGTGCAGTTGGTCCAACAGTTTCACAAACCTCTCCTTCTGCAAAAAAAACAGTTAACATATGTAAAATACACACTATTGTTCACAACTTTGGGGTAGGTAAGATTTTATGTGTGTGAAAAAATAACTTGTGCTCATCAAGGCTGCATTTATTTGATCAAAAATACAGTAAAATCTGAAATATTTTTACAATTTAAAATAACTGTTTTCTATGTGAATATATAGTAAAGTGTAATTTATTCCAGTGATCAAAGCTGAATTTTCAGCATCATTACTCCAGTCTTCAGTGTCACATGATCCTTCAGAAATCATTCTAATATGATGATTTGCTGCTCAAGAAACATTTATGATTATTATCAATGTTGAAAACAGCTGCATATTTTTGTGGAAAACGTGATACATTTTATTTTTATCATGATTATATGATAAATAGAAGGTTCAAACGAAAGCATTTACTGTCACTTTTGATCAATTTAATGCATCCTTGCTGAATAAAAGTTTCATTTCTAATAATGTAACTCAACAACACAACAATTATTAAACCACAAGGTGACTGAGATCTACTATACTTGTGTTTTGAGGGTCATTTTTTGCATCCACCTGTAGCTATCCAGTGTTTTATACATGTGCATGAGCTAAATGAGCTTTTATTTGGCTGAAATGTGAACTGACCCCAAAGTTGGAGGCAGCGAAGCGGTCGGAGGCAGAGACGTTGTTGGAGGACTGTGTGGTGTGGGCATAATAAGCGTTAATGTTGGCCAGAAGTGTGCTCATGACCGCAGGAACACCGGGACACATGTACTTCGACGACAGACACGCAAAATGCCTGAACACAAACACAGAGCACAAGGTTACAGGCCTTATAAATATAAGGCCCTAAAATAATTTGGACTCTAACTTTTGCATTCGCTCACTTTGCAAACTTTACATGGCCTTTGCCATGTTGGAAAAAAGACTGATGTTTAAGAGTCCATACTATTTTAATACCTATTTGCAGAAAATCTCCCATTTGCATTTTTGAGCATCTCTCTCATGCATTCACTTGTTTGTACATTCGTTCAGTTGTAATTATGGAGTCATTCATTCGTTGTCTCTGCTCACGTCATGGCCTGGTAGATCGATTCCACTCCATATCTCATGGCGAACTCGTCCACGATCTCCTGCGCCGTCTCCTCATAGTACACTTTCCAGGCGTCATCGCCTTTGGCATCGGGGATCTTCACCACGCCGCTGTTCTGCTTTTCTGTGGTGTAGTGGAAGATGTGCTACAAAGAAAAACGGGTCGAGAACTCAGACACTTCCTGAAGATTTTCAATGGAGAGACGCGCTTTACACCGCTTTAGTTTTACATCCCAACCAGGTGTGAGCAATGAGCCAGCAGGCTTATAATTGTTATCTAAAACTAAAAAAGACATTTTTGTTCATTTAAATAAAGCTGAAATAAAATAAAATATTAGATAATTTGATTAAATTTTGTGGAAATTTGATCAAAAAAAGAAACATAAATGGCAAATGAAGCACAAAAATTACTAATTGGTAATAAATAAAAATAAATTAAACCTAAATAATAATATTTAAAAAGAACAAAAACTAATAAAAATGACAAAAGCACATGACAAAATTACTAAAAATTTAAAATATAAAAATAAAAGCTATTTCATAATTTTAATAATGTATAAATAATACTAAAATAACATTTGTTTCCAGCATATTTGGTACTCCAGCAAGTGAGGAATATTCTGTGCAAAATGACAAAATCGCAGACAATCAGAATGTGTATGATTTTTAATATACAATATGCATAATGTCATTTTGGACCAATGAGATTTCAAAGTGGGAGGAGCAAATGCGTGTGACGCAGCAAGAATAAAACACTCTATTAACAGAACAGATAAAAATCGCTTCATGAAACAGCCTTCATAACCTGTTTTACAACTGTGATGTGGCATATTTATGAGTGAAAGTAAACATTCAACAAAATCTGAATTTAACTATGAGGAATTGACTTGGTGTGAAGTGTGTTTCTTATCATTGCAGTGGATTGTGAAGGACTTGATGCATCAAAAACATGTACTATATCTAAATACAATGTTAATGTGTTTAATATTGATATTTGCACGTACCTCATGCAGGCAGGTGTACTGAACGTGGTACGGAGCCACAGTCTCCTCTCCTTTGATCTCCACACTGATGTGCATGCGGATCGCTCCGGATACGGCGGATTTATCCGTGCGCTTGTCTGTTCAGAGAGAGAGAGAGAATGTGTAATAATTCCCTCAAGATCATGCTGCTCGAAAATAACCATACAGTCACTCTGACACACCGAGGTTGTACCAGACGTCCATTTCTCCACTGAGCGTTCTCACTTCAATGATGGTCTGTCCCAGAAAGTCGTCAGACTCGCGCTTGAACCGCTGCTTCACACGAGACTTGATGTCATCATCCTCATCCCAGACGCGCACCTTTATCCGGTCTGAAGAGTTATGACATTCACTGCACACCAGAGAAACAGAGAATCCCATTAAAACCAGGATTAATGTCGTTAACTGAAACTAAAACAAAACAAAAAACATTTTCATTAGTTAAAATAAAATAGACATTAACTGATATAGAATTTTTTTTTTTTAATTATTTTTATTTAGTTTAAGTTGAAGTACTAAAATAACAAAAATAAATAAACTAAAACTTAATAAATACATATTTTAAAAAATCTATTAAAAATGACAAAAGATACAAATAACATTACAAAAAATTATTTTAAATTAAAATAGAAAATATAAATATAAAGTCTAATTCAAAATATTAATAAAAACTATAATAGTATATCAATTATGCTAAAATAACACTGATTAAAATGCACCAATTTTTTCACATAGAATGACGTGCACTGATGAATCATTCATAATATGACTAATTTTTAATTTTCAAAAAACATTTAATAATAAATTAACAATTATTAACATAATATTATGTTAATAATTGTTAATATTAACAATTATCAATTATGCTAAAATAAAACTACTTAAAATACACAAATTTTTTCTATAGAATAACATGCGCTGATGAATCATTCATAAGACTAATTTTTAAAAAATATTTCTAATTTAACATATAATATAATAATATTCTATAATAAAAATGAATAAACTACAGCTAAAAAATTAATAAACTAAAGCTAAAACTTAATAAAAACTATATATATTTAAAAGAAAATCTAATACATTGACAAAAACAACAAAATTACAAAAACTTTAAAATTAAAACAGTAAATATATAAAACTAAAATCTAATTTAAAATATTAACAAAAACTATAATAGTATAATCAATGATTCTAAAAAACACTGATTAAAACACACCAATTTTTTCCTTCAGAATAACATGCACTGATGAATCATTCATAATAAGTTTAATAACAGTTTAATTTTGATTGCATATTTTGTTTTAAGCAGAATCCATGAGGACTGTATTCATGCACTCACAAGTGAAAGCTCTCGTCCCAGATGGGATTGAGATTGCCGTAGATGGTCTTGGTTCTCTTCTTGGTTTTCCCCACCTGTACGGTGACGTAGGGGTCGCTCGAACCCGTCTTATCCTTCGCCTGAAGACCCTGAGCACACACCACTGACAGGAAGACATCAATACCTTTACAGACGGCTCTAAAGATGACCCAAATACATTACATTTCATGTATTTTTCCGGCTGTAGCTCAAACACTAGAGCATGACTTCATGGGTTTGATTCCCAGGGAACTGATCAAACGTACAACTTCAGTGCAATGTAAAGTTGCTTCGGCATCAGTCAAATGCACACATGTAAATATTTTGATGCATCTTTTCACCTGTGATGCTGATTTTGGCCGACCACTTCGACGTCCCGTCCAGAACGCTCTGCTTGATTTGTTTCATCTGAGTCCCGTGGCTCGCCTTGGGAACGTCAAACACTTCCTGGATCAGCTCGAAAATCTCAGGTTTGTTGCGCTCGCGAATCTTCATGCGGTCCTTCAGGACCATGATGATGTTCTGCGTTCGATCCTCAGCACCGTGTTTCGAGCTCTTCTCAGCAGCTCCTGACAGACACATCCACAACATCAGCTCTAAACTACTGACTGCTCAAAGATTCTTCCACAAGCTCAGTTCCTAAAATGTCAAGGTTCTCAGAGGACTGAGTGTAAGAAAAACTTTCTAAAACTTTCCATTTTCTGTAGAAACCGTAGTTTGTATAGCTACAAGCTCTTAATATAAAGTGCCCCTATTATGCTATTTTAAAAGTTCCTGATTTTGTTTCGGAGTCTCCTACAAAAGGTTTACATGCATCCAAGGTCAAAAAACACTTTAATTTTCTCATAATATCCATTGCAGCATCAGCTCTTTTCTCACAGTGTCTGAAACAGTTCGTTCGAAGATTCGGTCACTCTAAACCCTGCCTTTCTGAGAGCTGCTCTGTTCTGATTGGTTAGACTACTCAGCTCCAACTACAGTGTTTGAGGGCAAGGCAAAGTAGGCATTGTTCACGGCAGCCAATGAAGATCATAGGCTGGAATTATGCAAATTTGTTACATTGTGACATAGGTTTGTAACAGGAAGTGAGACTGGAATTGCTGACGACTCGTTTCGGCAGTTCAGAATCAACTTTATTTGTCGTGCAAAAAGATTTTCCTGAAAAGTTCTGACACTGTTTCCTGACAATGATCCAGAAGCTGAACTACAATCAAGCTTATTTTTTTATTTATTTATTTAATTTTTGTTTGTTTTTCATAAGAATGCATGTTTCATGTTATCACAATCACATTTAGTTTATGAGAAAAAAAAACCCCTACAAAGACTGCGATGGCGTAATATATTTTACAAGATGTTATATAAGTCTCTGGTGTCCCCAGAATATGTCTGTGAAGTTTCAGCTCAAAATCCCCCACAGATCATTTATTATAGCTTGTCAAATTTGGCCCTATTTGGGTGTGAGCAAAAACACGCCGTTTTTGTGTGTGTCCCTTTAAATGCAAATGAGCTGCTGCTCCCAGCCCCCTTTCCAGAAGAGGGCGGAGCTTTAACAGCTCACACTTCGGTCGCTCAACAACAACAAAGCTGGAGAATCTCACGCAGCTAAAATGAAGATTGTCAGTAACGGTGATGAGCCTTACATTGTTCAAACTGTACGTTTCTGAATGGTTAGTGGATAAATTTATGTAGTTGCTGTGGAGTTGATTCAACTCATCCACTAGCATGTGCCGTCATGTTAATCTTTTGTGCAAATCCAGCATTGAATTGACCCTCGTTTGTGAAGCAGTCTGGTGTAAAATGACGGCATGACAACAATACTCTAAACTCTTCCTCTTCTCTAAAGCAGCCCAACATGGCCTCACCCCCTTTGTTTCATGTTCTCGGGGGCGGGGCTTATGTAAATTTTAGGGTTAGTGATGTCACTAACCCAGGAAGAAGCTAGTTGTATTTCCTACCAGCCATTTGTTGTAGTCCTTAAAAAGTGATTTCTGTAAAAGAAAATATCTCCCTTTGCATTGAACTTTGAGCGTCGTAACGTTGCAGATGTTGTTTATGATCAAACAGCAACATTACACACTAACGTTAACTAAAAGTTAAAACGCAAACTAAAAGTTAAAAAAGTGAAATCATAATCAACCACTCCTTTAAGAAAATATGACTCCTTGAGAGTAGTTATATATATATTTTTTTTAAATAAAATTTCTACAATGGCACTGTTTCCTGAGAATGGTCAAAAAAGCAGTTAGTTATACTACAAGTTATGGTTACACTTTATTTTGCCGGTCCACTTTAGACATTCTACTGACTACAAGTAACTTTGCAACTACATGTCAACTTATTCTACCTACACTAACTGCTAATACTCTGAAGAGAGTTAGTTGACATGTAGTAGTAAGAAGACTGTCTAAAGTGGATCAACAGCATCAGAATCTCACTCTGCAGGCAGTCGGCGTTGAGCAGGTCCTGGCACTTGTCGTGACATTTGACCCCGCACTCGGAGCAGCGCATGCCCTGTCGAGCGATGCCCCACAGCAGACCCTCACACTCGTAGCAGTAGGTGGGCGTAGTGGCCGTCCACACCTCAAAGTTGTGCGGGGTGGTGGAGGAGATGGGGTAGATCAGAGCCTGGAGCGTCTTCTTATACACGTGACTCTTCTACAGGAGCAGAATCAGATGAGTGTTATTCCAGTATTATTTATTTACTATTGCCTGAATCATAATCACACCATGTTCTGGCCCGAGAAGAACTGCACTTTACACAGTTAATGAACTGACCTGAATCAACACTGAACTGACCTCAGCTGAACAATGACACCACTGTCTTTATAGAGCTGCTTTACAGCAGAATTGAACTCTGTTTGCATCAATGAATCATTATTTTCTTGTTTATCCACGTAAAGCTGCTTTGAAACAATCTGTATTGAATAAAGCGCTATAGAAATAACGGAGACTTGACTTTACTATTATATTATTTATTAATATTTTGAATTAGCTTTTATTTTTATATTTTTAGCTTTCACTTTAATTTTAGTTTTAGTATTTTTGCGTACATCTTTTTTATTTAATTTATTTTTAATTTAATTTTAGTTTTAGTACTTTAAATTATTTATTTCAGTTTATTTCAAATTAAAGTTATTTTTGAAAATTTTCAATCTAATAATTCTATTTAGCTTTAATTAATTTTTATATCAATTTTAGTTTTAGTAGTTTTAGTACTTCACCTTATTTCAGTTTCAGTTCATAAGTTTTTTGTCTTAATTTTTAATCTAATAATTCTATTTAGCTTTATTTTTTTTATTTAAATTTTAGTAGATTTAGTACTTCAACTTATTTCAGTTTCAGTTTCTGTTCGTGGGTTTTTTATTTTAATTTTTAATCTAATAATTCTATTTAACTTTAATTTATTTTTATTTCAATTTTAGTTTTAGTAGTTTTAGTACTTCAACTTATTTATTTCGGTTACTTTCTAAAATATGTTTTATTTTATTTTTTAATCTAATAATTCTATTTAGCTTTAATTCATTTTATTTCAATTTTAGTTTTAGTAGTTTTAGTACTTCAACTTCAACTTATTTCAGTTTGTTTCTAAATAGTTTATTTTAAATTTTAATCTAACAATTCTATTTAGCTTTAATTTTTATTTCAATTTCAGTTTTAGTACTTCAACTTAAACATTTATGTCTGTTAGTTTCTAATTACATTTTTTATGTTAATTTTTGATCTAATAATTCTATCTTAGCTTTCATTTATTTTATTTCAATTTTAGTTTTAGTAGTTTTAATATTTCAACTTATTTATTTCAGTTAGTTTCTAATTAAATTACATTTAATTCAAAGGAATTAAAGTTTTTAAATTTTTAATCTAATAATTCTATTTATCTTTAATTTATTTTTATTTCAGTTTTAGTAATTTTATTACTTCAATTTATTTATTTCAATTAGATTTTAATTACAGTTTAAGTTTATTTATAGTTTTTTTCAGCTTTCTATCTGAATAAGGTTTTTTTTAATAGTTTTAGTTCTAGTTTTAGTTACAATAACAACACTAAAACACACCAAACTCGAGACACTCATACAATACTTTTTCCTAAGGTTTCAGAATTCAGTGCACACATTTCACACGCAGCAGAGCTTTTACATTTAAATGAGTTACAAAAGTGCATTTCTAATAGAAAGATTGGTGGAATTGAATCCGGTGAAAGAGACTGGCATCACTTACCAGCTCCTCGTTGTTGAGTGTACTGGAGGCCATAGCAGACGTGATTCCAGCCTTACGAGAGTTCTGCACTAGAGACTGAACACACAGGAAAGAGAAATCACACACAAGCTCTTCAATATCTCAGTTCTTCCTCCTAGTCAGCAGTGAGATTCACATACAGAGCAAACAGAGACTGCGCAGATGTTTCTTCTAAGAAAAATACAGAGAAATCTCACGTTTGTCTCCTCTAAAGATTCAGAAGGGATCTCAACAATGTCTCAGATTTGCTAAGACACCAAAGTCAACTATTTGTGTCTTCTTTGTTTCTTCAAAGGAATTGTAGTAGAAACATCTGAGACAAAGTTGATACTTTATGAAACATAACTGGGAGCTCTATTAAATCTCCAGAGCAAACTTTCCTCTAAGACAAACTTTCAGAGACTCTTTAAAAATGTGAACTTATAAAACACTTTGTCGACAGTATTTGCAAAATGAAAAACAATGGTGCTGTAAGATACAATAATTAGAACAAATCCTTACCATAGCCTGGATCCAGACAGCAGAAGCAAAGAAAACAAGACAAAAAGAACTTTGTTAGTCACATTTAAATGATCTTAACAGAGAAACTAATGTGGCCCAAACAGCCAATAAAAATGCACAGACTTTACAATCACTGATGAACACTCTATACTAGAGTGAATTCTAATTAATAGGTAATCTGAGACATTTTTATACTTCTGAGTTCTGCAGTGTATTGTGATTGCACTGCAAAAAAAAAAAAAGTTGAAGTTAAAGTTTTGATGTTGGCTCGAGAAAGCCTGACCAAAAGTTTGAAGAAGTTTTAAAAGCTTTAAGTTTGAAGGTTTTCCATTTGAAGTAGTTTGTTTTTGAAGGCAATATATTCTTATATATAGACAGATTTCTAACATGAATTAGCACATTACTAGCATGATTTAGCACATTTCAGCATGATTTAATATGTTGCTAGCATGTTTCTATCATGAATTAACACATTGCTAACATGTTTTAGCATGCTGCTAACATTTTCTAACATGAATTAGCACATTGCTTGCATGTTTTAGCATGTTGCTAGCATGGATTAGTATATTGTTAACATATTTTAACACATTGCTAGCATGAATTAACATGTTTTATCACACTGCTAGCATGAATTAACATATTGCTAACATGATTTAGCATATTGTTAACATGTTTTAACACATTGCTAACATGAATTAGCATGTTTTAACACATTGCTAGTAACAATAAGCACAATGTTAGCATGATTTACCATTTTGTCAACATGTTTTACCATGTTGATAACACAAATTTGCATGTTTTAACACGATGCTAGCATGAAGTAACACATTGTTAGCATGTTTTAGCACATTGCTAACATGTTTTAACATATTGCTAGCATAAATTAGCATTGCTAACACAAATTACTACATTGTAAACATAAATTAGCATGTTTTAGCACATTGCTAGCATGAATTAGCAAATTACTATCACGTCTTAACATGTTGCTAGCATGAATTAGCACGTTGCTAACAAGTTTTCATATGATGCTGACATTAATTACCACATTGCTAGCATGAATTAGCATGTTGCTAGCATGAATTAGCAAATTGCTATCATGTTTTAACATGTTGCTAGCATGAATTAGCATGTTGCTAACAGGTTTTCGTATGATGCTGACATTAATTACTACATTGCAAACATAAATTAGCATGTTTTAGCATGTTGCTAGCATGAATTAGCAAACTGCTATCATGTTTTAACATGTTGCTAGCATGAATTAGCACGTTGCTAACAAGTTTTCGTATGATGCTGACATTAATTACCACATTGCTAGCATGAATTAGCATGTTGCTAGCATGAATTAACACATTGCTAAAATGTTTTAGCACTTTGCTTGCTTGAGTGAACATGTTGCTAACATGAATTGGCACATTGCTAGCATTAATTAGCATGTTTTAGCATGTTGCTAGCATGATTTAACATGTTGCTAACATGGTTTAACAGATTGCTAGCATGTTTTGGTACATTGTTAGCATGTCTTAAGCTAGTTTCTAGGCTTTGCTAGTGATAGATACCTGGTGGATGAAGCTTAAATACTCTGTTAGGGTTATTGTATAAAAGTTTTGACTCCCTCAATGAAAGTGTTTGGGATTTTTCATAGTTTTGATCATCCATTTAACGAAAATCATAAGTCAGATCCATTAGAAAAGAGCACACCGAGTCAGAACAGTCTGAAGATCTGAGCAGAGTTTGGTGGTTGTGGCTTTAAACCTCTATGAGGAGGTACTGTTTAAAATTTAGTCTCAGAAGAAGAAGTTTAAATAGCATTTCATTATTTCTCAAGCCAACATAATGATTTTCTTAGTGTTTTTCAGTATAAATATCTAAACATTCTTAAATCAAAATTAAGTGGGTTTTTGCTTAAAACAAGAAAAGAATTTCTGCCAAATAGGGTCAGAAATTAAGTTACCAAAGTCTCCACTGAACTATTATCATAAACTTAGTGAAATCAATGCAGATGAATCACAAAACGTCGTGAGGTTTTGCTGTCGGTTTCTCACCAGATCTCTGACCAGAGGAATGGTCTTCCTCTTCCTCAGATCAGGCATGCTGTCAATGCTGTACAGCGCTCCTCCCATCCTTCACAATAAACATAAGCATAATGGTGCATGAAAATTCATTTCCCTTCATCGACAGCATGCAGAAAAACAGACCCATTCATTGCTTTATCATCAGTGTTTTTCATCAACATTACACTGCAATAAATGATGTTCTTCCTCAGTATTTCTGTCTTGTTTTCCAGCACATCATTCTTAAATCAAGATACATTTACTGCAGAAGAATAATCAGTGAAGATATTAAGTCTCGCTGAATGAAAAATGTACCAAAATGAATCAAGTTTATGCTTTAAAACAAGAACAAATATCTGCCAACGGGGTCAGATAAATAACCTTGTTTTCCCTTTGGATTGACAGATATTTTATCTTGTTTTAATCATTAACTCATTTAATGAAAAAAAGAGTCAATACCTTATGTCATTTTGATTGCATCTTGATTTAAGAATGGAAAACAAGACAAAAACACTAAAAAGGAAAATCGTATTTTGCAGTGTATAATCATTATGCCTTGAACTAAATTACCATAAATATTTACAGTATAAATGGAGTGTGCCAAGCAAATTATTTCATCTCTGATAATTATCTAGACACTTTTATCCATTGCATTGTCATATGTTTTCTGTGTTTGTCCATGGACTTTTATGTTGTATTTCTAGTTTCCTGTTTGTAGTCAGATTGTAGTTTTTATCCTTTATAGTCTTCCCGAGGTGTGTCTTGTTAACTTGTTATCTTGTTAAGCTTTATTTACACTCCTTGTGTTTCTAGTCAGAAAAAAACAGAGTTACTGGAGATGAGTTTGAATTTGACTTACCCTCCTTTACCAAACCACAGAGACTGAGAGTCTGTCTCTCCACGTGCCTGAGAGAAAGACAGAGAAAGAGAAACATTTGATTAGTTTTATTAGCTGACCGGCTTTCATCAGAGTCCAAATATTTTCTGTATTCACCACAAACACGGCAACAAACCAGGGTTATTATCATGAAATAAAACATTACCATTGAAATAAATTAAATTTAAATTTATTTCAGCTAGATGCCAAGGCAACATTTCTAATTTCTGTTTAAACTTAAAAGTACTAAAATAACTAAACCTAAAATAAAGTTTATAAAAACTATATAGACAATTTTTAATTTTTTGAAAAACACCCATAACATTACTTAAACTTTAACTAAAACAGAAATGTTAACAGAAAATATAAAAATAAAAACTATATAAAATATATCACATTAAAATAACACTGCAACAAACACTGGAAAGAAATCTCTAAACCCACCTAACAAAAATATGTTCTAAAAATGTTTTGCTAATGTTCCCATTAAGTTATTTTTGAATGTTTAAAACGTCCACTCATCCTCCTTTCTATTACCAGCCATCAACAAAACCATATTAGTTGAACATTAGTGTGGAGACACTAATAAAACAAAACAAAACCTGGCATTTATTTCAAAAGTAAGTCTGCCAACAAACATCTCAACTTTTATACAATAAAATATTGTTTATTTTGAGTTGTACGACATGCAGTGATCGAATATCTGTGTCAAAACACGAGTTCATTTTTGAGAATTGTGTTTCATTATTTTTGTTGATGACACTGTCACAAAAAACTGCAGCAAACATATATTTGTGATATTTTACTGTTTTAAATGAAAATATGAAATTTTTAGTGAGTGTCTAAGGGCCTTTCTGCAACTATGTTACATTAGTCAGCTTATATCCAAAGCACACAAGTCAACAACTTACACAAAACCACCACAGAACGTTCACACAACCAACAACGGACCCACCTGACAGTCTCGTCCCATCATGGGTCATCTGAGTGAACATGCAAATCGCTAAAGCAATGAAAAGAGACTGGAAAGACGACAAAACGGCGGGATACAAACAGACAACAAAGGATAGAGAGTCAACAGAATAACACAAAAAAAGAAGCAAAGAGGACGTGGCAAACTGCAAAATAATCAAGCGGTTAGAGTGCATGGTGTTTCATCGCATCATAAGCATAGAGCAGAAAATGTGTGGATGCATAAAAATATAAAAATAAACAGTGCTTGCAACCCATTTTACTTCTATTTTTTAATGAGAGAGAATGAATGCGAGTTTGCAGTGGATTGTGGAGGCTTGATTTAAGTGAAAGATTACCAAGGCAAACATCTATTTTCTCTTGAATAACATGCACTAAACTGCTCACAATAACACCAGGAACATGTCTTCAAAAAGCAAATTGGGTCAATTCTGATTTCCGGAGTTCATTCTGATTTCAAGCATTCTGTGGTTGTGATTTGCACTTTTCTACACACTCCTTCATGAAACGAAAGCAGTATGAATTTCTGTGTAAACTGTTCATAAAACACGACATAAATCAAGAGGAACTGCCTCACCTCCTGCAACTGTCGTCGGACTTTCTCAAAGAGTCGTAGCCAGTTCTCTTTAGCTCTGACCGCCGGATCCACCGGCTCCTTCGGCTCCTTCGGCTCCTCGATCACCGGTTCACTGAATAGACATTCAAGATTATTTGCATGTATAATCCAAAATTAATCTAACAATTCTCTGTCTTGGATGCAACCACACGAGCTTGCTTAACTATCCTGAAAAAGCAGCTTAATAAATGTGGTTTGTGCATTTTAGCTGACCACGCTGGTCTGGTTTTTAAAGGGGTATTGGACACTAATCAGCTGGTCAGGCTGGAAGACAAGCTGGCATCTAAACCAGGCGTAATATCCTAGTGTAATATATTAAAAACAGCTTTTAGATCATCCAATAAATGTGGTTTGCTCATTTTAGCTGGCCAAGCTGATCTGGTTTGCTGGTTTTAAAAGGGTTTTGGGCACTTATTAGCCTGGTCAAGCTGGAAGACAAGCTGGTGAACTATCTAAACCAGGTCTAATATCCTAAACAGCTTTTAATTCATCCAATAAATGTGGTTTGCTCATTTTAGCTGGCCAAGCTTATCTGGTTTGTTGGTTTTAAAAGGGTTTTGGGTATGTATCAGCCTGGTCAAGCTGGTGAACTTGGTATTGTATGATTTATCCTTTTAAATCATACAATAAATGTAGTTTGCCTGTTTTAGCTGGCCAAGCTGATTTGGTTTGCTGGTTTCAAAAGGGTTTTGGGCACGTATCAGCCTAGTCAAGCTGGAAGACAAGCTATCTAAACCAGGTGTAATATCATAAAAACAGCTTTTAAATCATCCAATAAATGTGGTTTGCTCATCTTAGCTGACCAAGCTGATCTGTTTTAAAGGGGTTTTGGACACTAACCAGCTGGTCAGGCTGGAAGACAAGCTGGTTAACTATCTATGCCAGGAGAAATATCCTAAAAACAGCTTTTAAATCATCCAATAAATGTGGTTTGCTCATTTTAGCTGGCCAAGCTGGGAGTCAAGCTGGTTGACCATCTAAACCAGGTAAACACCAGTTGGCCAGGCTGGGAGACCATTTCAGACCACCTTATGCTTATTTTCAGACGTTTTTGTATCTTTACCAAGAATACAGTACCTTGGTCAATCAGCACTACCAGTAATCGTTTCTTCCCTATTGTGACGTATATAAGAGTGAAACGGCTTCTGGAACAAGAAAAAATGCAGGGCGGGACTTTGTTTTCTCTATGGGGAATTGATTGGGTGGTTGGAGGGTTGTGGTTTGCTATTAGTCTACCTATACTTCAACTATACTATTAGTTTGGTGAATGAGTTTATCCCTCAGTTTTGAAAACCCAAGTGTGTTGAGATATTTGTGATACCTCTCAGGTTCGGGAACTGGTTCCTCCTCTTCAAAAGGAGGAGATGGAGGGGGACTCTCCATCTTTATTTCCTCAATTGGAGGCTCTTCCATGGGGAAGTCATCTTCTTGAAGTGGAGGCTCCTCCCTGATTGGTGGCTCCGGCTCTGGTTCTGTGGGCAGTTTCTCCTCTGTTGGGGTTGGAGGTTTGGGTTCTGGTGCAGGAGGTCTGGAGTTGGTTATAGGTGCAGAAATGGGCAGCTCAGGGGATTTGGTTGTAGTTGGAGGCACCTGTTGGGTGGCAGGGGCGGGAGGTTGAGGCATTGGCGTTTGGGATTGTGTTGTTGCGGGTTGAGGTTGGGATTGAGATGTTGGTGCAGGAGGTGGTGAAGGAGTAGATCCACCCAACCCAAACACGGCAGTCAATGGCTTAGCCATGGCGAAGAAAGACTGAACTGAAGGTATCGGGCCTGAGGACTGTTGTTGGGGTGGTGGTTGTTGACGGGGCGGTTGCTGGGGGGCGGGAACTTGCTGGTTCAGGGGTTTGGCTGGTGGTTGGGGTTGCGTCTGATTGGATGGTTGAACTGGAGGTTGGCTGGCGTTCTGAGACTGTTGCTGTTGGTGAAGCGAGGGCTGTTTCTCCAGAGGAGGTCTTGATGGGACGTCCAGAGTTGGAGCGGTGCTGGATGGAGTAGGGGTGAATGGAAGCTCTTGGTCCTCATCCAGTGGATACAAATCTTCTTCCTCGTCGTGGAAGTCCTCCTCACCCTCGTACATGTCCACCTCCTCTGCGTACAGGTCAACATCTTCTTCCTCATACAGAGCACCTTCTTCGCCTCCGTCCTTACTGTAGGCGCATTCGTCGCTGTACGCCCCCTGCGTCTCGTCCCAGTCGGGCGAGCCCTTGCTGTAGGACACGGACGAGTGGCAGGAGTGGTACGAGTCATTCTCGTCGTAAAGTTCTCGCTCACCATACTCTTCGCTCAGTTGAGAGCTACAGTGACTGAGCTCGGCTGAGGATGCATAGCTCCCGGTCGGACTGGAAAAGGACAAAGAGTGAGTCAAAGATTAGGCAGGACAAGAAAACAACTCACTGTTTTGAGAAGACTGAAATCTACACACATTTTTTTGCAAACAGTTTGGCCATTGTTCAGGGTATCTGCAGGGTTTTCAGACTCTCAAAGTTCAATGCAAAGGGAGATATTTTCTTTTAAAGAATTCTGTTTAAGGACTACAACAAACGGCTGGTAGGGACTACAACGAGCTTCTTCCCGGGTTAGTGACATCACTAACCCTAAAATTTACATAAACCCCGCCCCTGAGAACACGCAACAAAGGGGGTGAGGCCATGTTGGGCTGCTGTAGAGAAGAGGAAGAGTTGTTGTAGTAGAGTGTTGTTGACATGCCGTCATTTTACGCAGGACTGCTTCACAAACGAGGGTCAATTCAACGCTGGATTTGCACAAAAGATTAACATGACGGCACATGCTAGTGGATGAGTTGAATCAACTCCACAGCAACTACATAAATTTATCCACTAACCATTCAGAAACGTATAAAAGTTGTAACTTCTTCCTGAGTCTCTCCATCAGTGTCCGACTCCGGTTTGAACAATGCAAGGCTGAACACCGTTACTGACAATCCTCATTTTGGCTGTGTGAGATTCTCCAGCTTTGTTGTTGTTGAGCAACCGAAGCACTAGCTGTTAAAGCTCCGCCCTCTTCTGGAAAGGGGGCTGGTAGCAGCAGCTCATTTGCATTTAAAGGGACACATTAAAATTGTGTGTTTTTGCTCACACCCAAATAGGGGCAAACTTGACAAGCTATAATAAATGATCTGTGGGGTATTTTGAGCTGAAACTTCACAGACACATTCTGGGGACACCAGAGACTTATATTACGTCTTGTAAAAGGAGCATTATAGGTCCCCTTTAAGGCTTTTTCTGATCTTATTTAAGATTCGCACAAATACCATATGAGCAGAGTAGGGGAAATTTCTATAGTAACATACTAAGCATAAAGTGACTGTAAAAACTAAGTTTTAAACAAATTTACAGGTTTTGACATTTTTTAAATCAAAGATTTAAAAAATGCTAACATTTGATCACAATTCAGCCTTTAAACCATTTTTTAAGAAAAGGGAGGATTCAAAATTATAAATGATTATATTTATAATCATAAAAACAAGAGTTGTATTCATTTTGGTAACATTTTTGACACAATCCACAAAAGAAATCGGTCACACTTTACATTAGGGTCCAATTCTCAATATTAACTAACTATGACTTTTATCTCAATTAACTCCTAATTACTGCTTATTAATGGTTAGTAAGGTAGTTTAGGTATTGGGTAGGATTAAGGGATGTAGAATATGGTCATGCAGAATAAGGCATTAATATGTGCTTTATAAGTATTAATAAACAGCTAATATCCTAGTAATATGCATGCTAATAAGCAACTAATTAATAGTGAGAATTGGACACTAAACTAAAGTGTTACCAAGAAATCAAATAAGAATTTATTGATTGCATTTGAAGCAGGATAAAAATAAAATGAAATAAAACCAAGACCTTCAAAAAATGGTCTCAACTAGCTTGTACTACTACTGCTTTTCTATATCCAAACAGGGCTGATCCAGAAACAGGAGAATCCACTGAGCCCTTAAGCAAGGCACGCTGATGTCAAGTCTTTTTATAAATCAATGAAAACTCTTCTTGTTGAATAATGGAAGAGAAACAAAGGAGACAGTGGAATTTAAAGGTCTTTGCCAGGAGGGAAAAAAAAGGTGATAAGAGACACGCCGATCAGACATGATGAATGAGTCCATTAAAGAAAAACCGAAAAGAAACACCTTCTCTCGCTCATGCTGTATCAGTTAATTGTGTCATGATTGTTTTATGAATCAGAAATGAATCAGTTTAAACTAACAGAAAACCAACGCTTCGTCCCATATGGAAAAAAAGTTATTTTGTTTCATAGCAAATATATATTTTAAATATATGCTAAAAATATGTTGTAAACAATGAGGCTACATGAAATATATTTTTCAAATTGAAAATATGTTTACTTTAAAACACCAAAACAAATGGCAAAATCTACTTTAAGGGGCAAAAACATATTTCCAATCTTAAATATACAGAAGTGTTACCACTGTCTACCTATTTCTAATGCTGTAATGACCACATGATGGGTAAAGAGAACTGAGTATCACAGAAACATCTAGCTGTCCTTCTCTTTCTCTCTCACCTGATGCCTCTCGGATGGTCGTACTCAAGGTCACAGTTGTTGATGGAGCGTGAGTAGGAGCCGTGGGGATTGCGGTGCTGGTGGCTCATGGGATACTGGTGGACTGAGGCGTTGGGTTGAGATGTGGAGTAGAACGGGGGTGGTATACTGTTACTGGTCTCACTGCGGTAATCACTGTCTCGGTCATCCATTGCACTGTCTGGATCATTGTCTATATACACACACACAATTCAAAGACATGCATTTGCAAAAGCATTAGAAAGACTGATAAAACACAACAATACACATATGCAAATCTGTCATGACCATAAAAAAGTGTGCTGTTATACAGGCAAAACCATTGTTTTGTAATGCACTGGCCAATTTTGTATTTGCTAGTGGAAAGAAAACCTCCAAAATACACATTTATCTGTTTATTTTATTTTATCTCTTTGCATCTATAGATTTCTATTACAATAAATATATTTAAAGGCGGTTAGTTCGAGTCAGAAATCTCCACTTCAGCAGCTTTACACACACCAAACTTTACAGTTTTTTTCCTACTTATATTCTGAATTGTTTCTTCATATATCATTTGCCTGATTTTATCATTTTTTTATTCCTAAAAACATTTCTGATATATAAAGTGATAAAAAGAGAAATCCGAAACCCCCTCTGTAAAAACCTTAAAAGTTTATGGGGACAAACATTTAAGCCTGGTCTAAAAGTTTGAAAGTTTTATAAGCTTCCCAGTATGTTTTATCATGTTGCTAACAAGTTTTGTCATATTGTTAGCATGTTTTAACACATTGCTAATATGTTTTAACATGTTGCTAGCATATTAGCAATGTGTTAAAACATGCTAACAATATGACAAAACTTGTTAGCAACATGATAAAACATACTGGGAAGCTTATAAAACTTTCAAACTTTTAGACCATGTTAACATGCTAAATCATGCTAGCAACATGGTAAAACATACTAGCAATTTTGCTAGTATGTTTTACCATGTTGCTAGCATGATTTAGCATGTTAACATGTTTAGATGTTTTAACATGGTGATTTAACATGCTGCTAGCATATTTTAACACGTTACCATGAATTAACGTGTTGTTAACAAGTCTTAACACATTGCTAGCATGTTTACCATGTTGCTAGCATGAATTTGTATGTTTGTTAACATGTTTAGCATTTTTTTTCACTAGCATGATTTAACATGATACATCTTGTCAACATGTTTTAACATGTTATTTGCATGAATTTGCATGTTGCTAGCATGTTTAGCATTTTGTTAGCATGATTTAGTATGCTGGTGGCATGTTTTAGCACGTTAACATGATTTAGCATCTTGCTAACATGAATTAGCACATTGCTGGTATGGTTTTATACATTGCTAGCATTAATTAACATGCTGTTCACATGAATTAGCATATTATTAGCATGATTTAGCATGCTAACATGTTTTAGCACTTTGCTAACATGAATGAGCATGTTGTTAACACGTTTTAACACACTGCTAGCATGATTTAACATGTTGCAACTTGTCAGCATGTTTTAATATGTTATTAGCATGAATTTGCATGTTGCTAACATGTTTAGCATGTTGTTAGCATGAATTAGCATGTTCCTAGCATGATTTAGCACGTTAGCATGAATTAGCATGTTGATAACATGAATTATCACACTGTTAGAATGTTTTAACATGGTGTTAAGATGAATTAGCACATTGATGGTATGGTTTAATACATTGCTAGCATTAATTAACATGCTGCTCACATGAATTAGCATATTATTAACACGATTTAGCATGCTAACATGTTTTAGCACATTGCTAGCATGAATGAGCATATTGCTAACAAGTTTTAACAAATTTCTAACATGCTTTAGCATGTTGCTACCATGAATTTGCATGTTGCTAGAATGAATAAGCATGTTGCTAGCATGTTTTAATACATTGGTGTAACATCTTGCCTTTAGCATGCTAAAGTCTCACATGTTAAAACTGCAGAAGAGTGCCACTTTCAAAGTATTCAGATTACTTACAAATTTACTGCCTTCAACTGTAAACTTAAAGACTCAGATTGTCTCTGATTTGTGCAACAAAAGGCAAATGAATCAGCTGTTTATTTGTGGAATATCTGTCAGTGTAAAAAAACCATGTCAACCTCCAAAAACGTCACAGCACGTCGAGTGTGTTTATCAAGCTTGAAATGCTCATTGAGTGAGCAAATCCACCCTGCTGATAGCTAACTAAATGCAACGCTGATGGCAAAATGAATAGGAAAGCAGATGTTAGATTAATGAGCTCATAATGACAGATATGAAAACTCACTCTGCTGGTCACCCCACCAGTTACCTGTGAGAGACAAGAGAAGACAGAGAATCACTCATAATGCAGTGCTGATATCTAACATACACTGACTTTATGTATCTCTATGCTGGAAGTGTTTCAGAAGTGAACAACGTTCTGGCAAGGTTCTTTCAAAGCTACGAACAAACATTATTCCAGCAACATTAATAGAATGTTCGTTCAAAGTTATCTGGCCTTTAATAATGTTCTCAAAATGTTAGCACAAAAACATTTTGCATTGTTCATGAAAGTTTAGCTTTGTTTTCTGAATCATTTAAGGGCCGTTGACACAACAACGATGCAATAAAAACGGAAACGTTTTTCCTTTGCTTTTTTCGCTTACAGATGGCAATGTTGTCAAAACGTTCCCTGTTGACATGGATCCGCGAAAACGACTAAAATCACTGTATTCTGCTGCCTGGCCAGTAGATGGTAATGTCACTTTGTAAAGAAACACTACGAGCCTATAGACTGTACACATAATACACATGCGCATGATGTCACCGTTTTCACAAATTTGCATTTTTGCATTGCGTTTTGGCGGCCTGAAAATGCAAGCTTTCAAACTGCAAGTTCTTGAAAATGATGCCGTTATCGTTTCCATGTAAACTACGAAAATGGTGACGTCATGCGCATGCGTATTATGTATTTGGCCTATAGGCGCGTAGTGTTTCTTTACAAAGTGACATCGCCATCTACTGGCCTGAAATAATTAATAATGCGTTTTAGCCATTTTTGCAGATACGTATGAATGGTGATTATTTTGACTATGTTGTCATCTGTACACAAAAACGCAGAGAAAAAACAGAGAAAACAGTTTTTAGTACATCATTGTTGTGTAAACGTACCCTCAGTTCAACGTTCGTGTAATGTGTTTTAAATGTTACTAACTCTTTCAGAATGTTCAAAGAACATTCAAAAGTAACTTTCCCATAATGTTTGTAAAATGATAAAATGGAATGTTACCCTAATGTTCGCATAACGTTAAGGGAAAAATATTTTAAAAACCTTTGAACGTTAGGAGTATGGGTGTGCGATATCATGATCTTTGATCATGAACAATTAAAATGTCTCCTCGTCACTCCTTTTCACAATCATGAAAGTTTATTATTTGCATGCGTTTTAAAGCCTTGCTGGTCAAACATTTTATTCGCTTGCTGTTCTGACATGCACTTTTCTAAGCACGTACACGCGAAGCGCACGCACAATAAAAGCCTGTCAAACAGCGCATGAGTACTAAACTAAGTTATCTTTCGCATCATATTGCGCTTAAACTGTCAAATACACACATAAACACAGTCGGTTATGTCTTAAGTGAACGTAAACAGTTGGGAGAAAACCAGATGCATGTCTGTATACTAGATCTGTGCATGAGGTCTTAAAGTGACGGCAGCCTAATAAACCGCCTGTCATTAATGTTGATCAAACAACAAAAAACAAAGAGAAAATCACCTACTGCTCTTCACTGAATAACTTCAGTAGCTTTAATAAGAATCAGTGTATATATCATTTATACAGTGAAGTCTATGTAGTGTTTGTTTTTTACAATTGTTTAATTTCTTTCTTGAATAAGACTGTTTAATACAGCAACTGTGAAAAATAAAGCACTTTTTATTTTATTTGTATATTACATTTGTAATCTGCATCTTTGTTCCTGTTTTTAATAACAAAGATAAAATAATGAAATAAAGATTTTCATCTTCCCCCACCCCTACTTTGGCCTAAATGGTCTGTCATTCTTTTTCTTTTATATTTTGTTACCTTGCAAGGCTACATATTTAAAATAGGGAAATTAGTTTGGCTGTACTGCTCAGTCACTTGCAAAATAGTAAAACTAACACAAAAAAATTGTGAATCGTGATTTCCCCCCAAAAAATTGTGATATTCATATTTTGCCATATCACCCACCCCTAGTTCATTATCAAAATGTTCTTAGACATATTTTTTTTTAGCTGTGATTCACTTTGTCACAAACTCTGTCTGCATCTCTTCCTGCAACAGGGTTACGTCTCGTTGTGATGACTCAGTGCTCTGTGATTAAGGTGATGTGCTACTGGCCGCCATCCAGTGATGATTCTCAGCTGCATGGCTCAGCCAATGAGTAAGCCCCACAGTCTAGCCCCGCCCCCTTGGGAGCTGCATCAGCAGCACTCAAGGAGAGTCTGTGTGTGTGTGTTAGTGTGTGTGTGAGTAATAAGAGGGTAAGTCACAATAAGTCAGAGCTCCATTCATGCACACTTCTGCTCATTCAGCTTTCTGCTGTACTTCCGTCATTACCATCATTCATAAATCACATTAACAGTGACATGCATACGGGAAGAACCGAACCGCTACAGTACTTAGTGGTTTAGATGCTCAGAACTGTGAATATGATCCGATTTATGTGAAATCTGAATCTGATCTGATCTAACGCTCTCAACAATGTTTAAATAAACTTAAACTTATTTTATTTCAGCTAGTTGCCAACATTTCTCATTTTTGTTTAGTGTAAGTGCTAAAATAACTAAAACTAATAAATAAAAATGAATAAAAACTATATAGACATATTTAAAAAATGAAAAAATAAAAATGACAAAAACACAACAAAATTACTAAAACTTTTAGTAAAATTAAGGTGAAAGACAACACAAAAATAAAATCAAATTCAAATTATTAACATAATATAATAATATATGCCATATATCAATGACACAAAAAATAACACTAATCTGTACTAAAATAACTAAAACTAAAAAAAATAGACGAATAAAAACTATATAGACTTTTAAAAAAAATGATAAAAATAACAAAATTACTGAAACTTAAAAAGTAATAAAAATACAATCTAATTCAAAATAATAACAAAAATATAATAGTATATCAATGATACTAAAATAACACTAATCCACTAAACTAAATTAACTAAAACTAATAAATAAAAATGAGCAAAAACAATTTAGACATATTTTAAAAAACCCTTAATAAAAACAACAAAATTACCAAAACTTTAACAGTGAAAACAGAAAATATAAAAATAAAATCTAATTCAAAATATTAACAAAAACTATATTAATGGATTTTCACAAATTCCAAAAAATCTTCCATTCATAAAGTTCAATTAACTTCAGTCACTTATTTAGTTTTCAGGCAATATTTACTAATATTTGGCTGAAAATATTTGGCTTTTGGAACTGAAAGAAGGGGAAATTAACTATTTTGTGTAATCTGATGAGGATTTAAGCTTTAATGCATGTAGAAGAAGGTCAAACTCACAGCACTGTGTTCCAGGTACAGACAGCGGCCTCTCCTGAACCTCCTGATACGAATACTGCAACACAAATCACACACATACACCTGTTCAATTAATCTAATACTGACACTTTAACTTTCTATTACAGCACCACTATAACAGGCCTTTAATCTTATTTGATTTTGCACTGTGATCATGTAGTGGTTGCTCTACAGATACTACTGATTCTAAAAGTGCAAAGCAACAGTGAATCTTATGTGTTCATTTGAAGGCTATGGCTTTTTGTGAGCACATAGAAAAACATCAGACAGCACAGAGAGAGAGGACAGACTCACATCCTGGTCTCGCATAGCGTTGAGCTGCTCCAGTTTTTTGGCCCAGTATCGAGCCTCTTCTTCCGGGATGTCTGCAGGAGAAGGACTAAGTCATTAAAATATCCTCAACGTTATATCCAGTTTCAGATTCATCACTCTCTAAGGGTGTGTTTACACTTGGCCGGTTTGGTTCGATATTAACAAACTTTGGTGCAATTTGCTCTGTCTGTGCGGTTCATTTTAATAAGTGTGAACGCTGCCATAACAGTTATCTCATATTTCGCTCTTAATATTCTATTTATAAAGGCATTCTATCTCTTTAACCAGAACTATTACAATCACGACCAAAAACAGCATTTAATCTTCAACCCTCACTGTAAATCTGAACGCTCAAAATACTTAATTGGTTTGAGTAGGATGAACTTAAATTGAACAAATTAGTTCAGTTAAATTAACTGCTATGAGTATTTAGAACTTTGCTTTTCTTTTGAGTTCACAGCACTGACATATTTCAAGTAAACTGAACTGTTTCATCATTTTGAGTTGTATGAACTAATTTCTTTTAATTGAGACTAACTTAAGTTTAACTGAAACTGGGCTGAGATTTCTATTTCCCAGCATGCTTTGCCCATGGCACTTGAAAGGGAGAGTAAATGCTAAAATTAAGTGTTAAATAATGTTTTTTGTGCAAGATTAATTGTAAGGGAGATTTAGTAGTGATTAATGTTTTGTTATGCTAATTTAGAAGAGTTTCTGTTAATGTGGGTTTTTGGAGAGTTTCCATCATGGTGACAAGTAGCGCATGTGGCTTGGTTTGAGAGCAGGTAAGTTACATGTTTTAAGTTGCTGTACTTATTTAGTAAGTGCTATACCATGCTATTGTTAGCATGTTAGCAAATTAGCAAGTTGGCATTTTCTGTATTTTCTTAGGGTTTACAGTGAAGTAAACAACTCATTTGATTTGCAACTCAAGAACTCAAAATAAAAAAGTAAACTAAATATTTTATGTTAATTGCTATCAAAATGTATGAGTTAGCTAACTCAGCACTCCAAGTTAGGAGGAATTAACATGCATGAGTACTACAAACTCAAAACTTGATAGTTCTGCTTACTTAAAATTGGGAACATCATAACTCAAAAATTTTGATGTAACTGATTACCTCAAATTTTTTGAGTTAGCCCAACTTATTTGGGTTTACAGTTTACAGTCCCTCTACTAAAATGAAATGATACCAGTAGGTGGCGGCAAATCATTGTCTTAACGAGTTAATCACTGAATCATTCAGTCTAACGATTAATTCAAAACGGCTGATTCAGGGACAAAGCAGAATGTGAATCGTTGAGTCGTTCATTAGAACGATTCATTCAAAAATGCAGATTCATTCAGCAACGAAACTGAAACTGTGTTGCTCAGAGACGAGCAATGGCTCTACTGTTTGGAACTATTTTCGTTGTCAAAATAGGGGAAAAACAGATAATATTAAGTCTAAAAAATTAGTCACCTAATAGCCTATTAACTTATTGTTTATTGAATTGTTGTGTAAAATCAATATCACATTTGCAAACGTGCTGATATTCGGGAAAACAGCACTTTTGCTCGTTTGATATTGCTTATAAATATTAAAAACAAAAACTTATACAGAGACTTTTATGCACCATATTTTGGTTTTTGGAAGCATTTTTATTAATTTTGGTGGCCTTTTTGTACCAAGCCCCGTTAATGTCCGACCCTTGTGTGTGTTTGTGTGTGCGCTGCATGATGGCGAGGGGCGGGGCTCTTTTTCGAGCACAAGCGGAGGACCCTTCTGATGCGAGCATAGAAACATAGCGAAGGCCACTACTGGTCTCGGTCCACTTACAAGGGAACTCTGGTGTTGTTTGACTGAAATATGAATGCAACACGGACCAAAGACATCTAGACGAACTAAAAACAGGACGTGATGTCATAAGATGCGACCCTAAAAAGGACAGAATGCTCAAGAATACCTGGTTCTTCTCGTATTATTCGTGATGTTGCCCATTACAGTTTGTTACAGATGTCAGCTCTTCGTTTGTGTGTGATTCCTGCTGCTGTTTTGACTCCTCTACACATTTTATAAGCTCTTTGTGAGTTCTCAGCTGGTATAAATACCATCATATGTACGCACATACAAGGAACACGGCTCATGGCATTGTTTTGGATGTTCGGTCGCAAAATATACGTCATAAAACCCTTTTTTTGTTTTGTATCTTTAGGTTCGGTGTTAATGCGAACCAGGACTAAATGTATCATTTTCTTTTTGGTCCGGACCAAAAGAACCAAGAGAACCGAACTACAAGAGTGAACATACCCTAAATGTGAAAAAAGGTTTGAAGAAGCTAAAAAGCAATTAAACAGGACTTTTCTTTCATGGTGTTTGTAAATAAGCTGTATTTTTGTGTTTATAGCAGTGATTAGTATGGTCTCACCCAGTGGCAGTTCGAAGCGCGTGTCCAGAAGCAAGCGGTGGAATGTCGGATCTTTGGTGCCACAGATTTCATTATCCGCCATTATGACCTGAGAATCTAGAGTCAGCCATTCCCCTGGTCCTTCCTGAAACACACACACACACACAAATGAACTGTATTTACACATCTACACACAGGTTATGTCCCAATTTACATACTATACTATGTACTTACACTACGCCAAAGCAACCGGAGCTTCTAATGGCAGCTGCAGTGACACAATGACTTTACCAATCAGTGATTGGCTCTTTAATTTAGAAGGCGGGACTTATTCCACCATATTGCGTGTTGCAGTTTCTCTCATTCATAGTAACCTGAGTGCACCCTCTTTGTATATCTAAAGCCTTTGAACTCTACTGTCTAATGTATGACATGACATTAAAACGGCTAGTTTGTGTCCAACATTCCACACTTCGTTTAACTGTCAGTTAATTAAGAACGGCACAGAATAGTGCATAAGCATGTGGATTGGGACCAGAGTTGGGTGTAACGCATTACTAAGTAATTAATTACTGTAATTTAATTACTTTTCCCTTGAAAAAGTAAAGTAAGGGATTACTCTGTAATTTAATTACAGTTACTTCTGATGTGATATGCATTCAATACTTCTATAAACTATAGAACAATTCTAAAACAAAAGTGTTTTTAACATCTAATGTTAAAATGTATGTTTTTAATGTAACCTTCTCCCTTTAAATACTTTGGTCAGTTCAAAAATAATTTACGCAATTTTATATTATTTATTTGAAAGAATTAAAAGAGCCGTTTCATATCTATCCTTGTATTATTCAACTTTTTGAGGTTGATATGGGATTTATAAAGTAGTTATAAGTAATGCAATACTTTTTAGAGAGAGTAATTAGTACAGTAATCTAATTACACTGTTGAAGATGTAATTAGTAGCTAGTAATTCATTACTTTTTAGAGTAATTTATCCAACACTGATTGGGACGCACCTATATAGAGGCTTATTATTAAGTCATCAAATACAAATACTTTTATATAGCAATATTTATAAATTGTATATTGTATTATATTAGTGCTGTCAAATCGATTAATCGCATCTAACATAAAAGTATAGTAAAATATAATATCAAAAAATATAAGTAAAAATTATAGTAAAGTATAGTAAAAATATAATATATGTGTGTGTGTATATATATATATATATATATATACACACACACACACAAATTTTATGTTAGATGCGATTAATCACGATTAATCGATTTGACAGCACTATATTATATATAAATTGTATATGTATATACTTTTTGTATGTACTTTTATACTCTTCAGTAAACAAAAATATTTTATATAACTACATATTGTATATTATATTATATTGTGTATACTTTTATACTGTTCTCTGATTATTTTTATTCAAGTCAACCTTTATTTATAAAGCACAAATAAAAATAAAAAGCTATACAGATCAAGAAACGCCAAACCCGTATTTAAAGCTAAAAAACAAAGTCTTTAAAATTTAAAAATGGTTATTGATGGCCTAACATGGAGAGGAAGATTATTACAGACTTTAGGGTAGAAAAGTCATGATCAATCGCCCTTAGATTTACAGATTTGCATTTACTTAAAATAAACTCTTGTTCAAGTGAAAACCAAATTCTGCTCTTTTAGCTCAAATCAGACTAAAAACTGTATTTTTTCAGGTCAGTCTACCAGTCAGCAGAAATCCACATAGGTCTTTTCAGCAGGAATGCGTCAGCTGATGCCTTTGCCAATAAAGCGATCAGCTCTTTTAATTGAAAAGTTGGACCTTCCACTCTTACAGCCCATTAACTTTAAAGCGAGTGACCCGTCTCCTCCTCACACAGGTCTCTGTTCGGTCACAGAGAGCTGGGCTGTTAACCTCAGTGCACTGACTTTACTTCCCAGAATGCTGTTGGTAATGATCGCCTCCTGATATCTGATGACTCATTCGATTTCTCTCAGCTGTGACATCATCCAGACAGATCTAATGATTGGCTGCGCTCTGACAATGCTTACAAAACCCAATGAATGCCTCGATGGCTTCAAATCACAAAAATCACACAAACACCAGAACGTCAGAGGCCGAGAGAAGAAAATACTCATTAATTATTGAGAGCAGATGATGTATTATTCATGCTACTTTATGAAAGCATGGGACATAAAAGCAAATGGAAGCGTCTCGGTAAAACCGCTGACTTTAAATAAAGCAAGCGTTGGCTTACGTAACAGGAGAGGAAGGGCAGAGGAGCATGAGGAGGTCTGAGTAACTGCGGCCATAAATCCAGCAGCGTGTCCTGTGTCTGTACCAGATCTAATCAAAAACTGCCAAATAACGTGACCTTCACTTCCCCTTATCTGACATCACACCCACTATCATCTGTTTTATATTTCATTTAAAGTCCGATCTCTCCACAGAGCACATGTATTGCTCGTATGTTGCTCTTTCATAGCTTATGAGATGTAAAGAAGCTGTCTGCCCACAATATCATAAGAGAAATAAAAATTTTGGCATCAAATATGGGCACATCTTGAGACATGTGGGCTCATTTTCTGTTAGATTTACAAGAAAAACATTTTCTTATTTATCTTCTTCACTCGGGTCTATTTTTATTACCACAAAAAAAAAAGAGATCAGATTACTCGATTAATCGTCAAAATAATCGTCAGATTACTCGATTACCAAAGTAATCGTTAATGACAGCCGATTAAAGCTTGATATTTAACTTTTTTATTTTTCCTGTCATATCGAAATTGGTATCAATAATGGCATTCATATCAACCACTGAAATTTTGGTATCATAAAAACCCACCGACCTCATTTGATTGGCGGATGTTCTGCAGTGGGATCCAAACGTAGCCGACCATGGTGTCCCAGATCAGCCCTTTATTCCACACCTCCACAGTGAGACCCAGATCCAGACGATTTATCTCACTAGACAGAAAGAGAGAGAGAATAAAAAGACAGAGCAAGCATTAGATGAAGATAAATGCAGGTGCGGTGCAGGTTCAATGGGGTTCGATATAGAATTTTAAAGAATCCTTTGTGCTTAGAAAGGAGAAATGTCTTCAATACTTTCATGTTTAATGGGTTATTTAAATTTATTCTAGTAGTAGAGTATGTTTACGAGCTGCTTAATTAATAAAAATGAATTAAAACAAAGTTAACTAAATCCATAAAATGATCCCATGATGGGAACCCCTAAAAAAGGTTCTACAGTAGTGGCCAAAAGTGATGTCCAGAGGGGATATTTGCTTTAATTACCCTAAAATTTTGATTAAACCATCAAGGTATGAAGAAAATATTTTATATATATTTTTTTAAATATTTAAAGGTGTCATGACCTGAGAAATCAAAGCTTAAAACATCCTCCTCATTATTAACAAAGCATTTATTTAATCAAGCTCCAAAAACAGCTCGTTTTGATATTGGGTGACATGTGACATCACACGGGCAAATACATTTGCATAAGACCTCCAGAGCAAGACGTTCACTGGCGTTCAGTTGCTTAACGGTTTACACTTGCCTACACTGGCCTCACGTTAGAAGCAAATAGAAGTAAGGAATAATTGACGACGGGCCATTGAATTATTAGAAAAATAATGCACACCCGAGGTGGTAATGTGGCCACGACGCGAATCGGAGTCAATTATTCCGCTTACACTGCGGTTACCACACCTCAAATCATTGTTCAGATGTTGTATTTCAAGACATTTGTCAGGTTTTTGTCCTTAAACCGCTCTAATTAACTATGCATCGTATCCCAAGCTTCCATTGCTAATTCTAAACCATCATTTTAGAGCTAGTAACAGAGGCTTGAGCCAATGTTGGCAAACTAATACAGTTATTAACACAGTTATGAGATAGAGAGAGAGAGAGAGAGAGAGAGATTAAGCGTGTATGATTCAGTCTGTGCGTCTCTCAACAGTGTTCAGCAGCAGTGTCTCTACTAATAGCGAAACTGTAAGTTTATCTGCTCCAAGAACAGTGGCGTTATTACCTCGCTAGTGAGAAATGTCACGTAGCTTTTAAAGGGTTAGTTCACCCAAAAATGAAAATAATGTCATTAATTACTCACCCTCATGCCGTTCCACACCCGTAAGACCTTCGTCAATCCTCGGAACACAAATTAAGATATTTTTGTTTAAATCCGATGGCTCCGTGAGGCCTACATAGGGAGCAATGACATTTCCTCATTCAAGATCCATTAATGTACTAAAAACATATTCAAATCAGCTCATGTGAGTACATTGGTTCAATATTAATATTATGAAGTGACGAGAATATTTTTGGTGCGCCAAAAAAAACAAAATAACGACTTATATAGTGATGGCCGATTTCAAAACACTGCTTCAGGAAGCTTCGGAGCGTTATGAATCAGCGTGTCGAATCATGATTCAGATCGTGTGTCAAACCGCCAAACTGCTGAAATCACGTGACTTTGGCGCTCCGAACCGCTAATTTGATACGCTGATTCATAACGCTCCGAAGCTTCCTGAAGCAGTGTTTTGAAATCGGCCATCACTATATAAGTCGTTATTTTGTTTTTTTGGCACACCAAAAATATTCTCGTCGCTTTATAATATTAATATTGAACCACTGTACTCACATGAACTGATTTAAATATGTTTTTAGTACATTAATGGATCTTGAGAGAGGAAATGTCATTGCTCCCTATGTAGGCCTCACTGAGTCATCGGATTTCAACAAAAATATCTCAATTTATGTTCTGAAGATGAATGAAGGTCTTACGGGTGTGGAACGACATGAGGGTGAGTAAAAAATGACAGAATTTTCATTTTTGGGTGAACTAACCCTTTAAGTTATTAAACTATTTTACTGATAAAATCGTCAGAGCAGCGTTGATGACACGTTGACATGTGTCCATACTGTATGTGTGCGTGTTTGAAAGTGCGGGAGAAAGAGAGTATGTGCTTTCCGTACATAATAAAATTTAATTAGTGACAAAAACATGGAAATTATTAGTTGTTTTTTTATCCTATTGTTTACTGTATTTATTGCTTGGTCAGTGTCATTGTACGTTTTGGTTCTTTTGCGGTTGTAAGGAAATAACTGAAATCATGTGGCGAAGTGATATGGAACTGTAATGCGGTCAAGACCTGCCTGGAACTACTTTATCTGTGCGTTTCCCTGAAAATAATTGCACATTCATCAACCAATCAGATTCAAGCGTTCAAGTAGTATAAGCCATTATAATCACTGATGCTGTCTACACTGATACAGTATACAGATGTGAGTTCAGTTTCTGACATCCTCCACACGCTTGAGTCGGTCAACAACAGGACAAATGGAGTGAAGTAACATTCGCTTTGACGCGTCCAGTTTCAACAGCTCAGAAAGGGTCAGAAACAACTGGGTGGTTTATTGTAATGGCATCCCGGATCGCGTTAAAGGATTATGTTTGTTCGGAGCATTTTATTTCGTAATCGAGGCACAGTGTAATGGAGAGTTCACAGAGAAACTTTTGTTGACAGATGAAGCAGCGACTGATATTGATATTGTTTCCTGTGCAATGATGTTAGCCAATCATGACAGTGGCCATTTACTTTAAGGAGCCGCGCCTTAAAAACATGTAATTTCAGACAGAGAAAAGGGGTATTTGTAAAGACAATGAGATGTTCTGTGGTAGAAAGTAAAAGGCTTTTATTCAACATCAAGCCTGGCGTGAAGCAAAACACTAACCGAGAGCTGCGTGGGTGAAGAGCTCGTTTGGAATCAAGATTTGATGTTTATGGAGAGACATTTGCATTTGTTGTTCATCTGGGTTGATTGTTGGCACCACACTGAGAAGATTTCATAGACTAAACTGCTTTACATAATTACATCACGGCAAAATGGAAACAAATAGGAAACAAATCATGGCTGGGAGAAATATGCCACATATCTAATTTGCAAAACAGCAGGACATATTGTTAGAAAGAAAACCACGAGAGGAGGAAAGACATTTACATTTCTGAGATGCTACGGCGTTCTGAGTGGTTTCAAATATTTTGAATATTATTATGTTTTTAGGAATGAAATGTTGAATGATGTTCAACAGAGTAATTCTTTGGATATTGTCTCCTATAATGCCTCTATTTCGAGTATAATAAACGACCTGAAAGAAATATACATTTTTTTAATGTCACCTTGACTTATTATTTGATCAGACCATCAAAATTTTTTACACAATATCAGACTAAAAACACAAAACAGCCTTTATTTGATAAGGCTGTTGCATACTACTCTTTGAAACATTCATCACTGCATATGGTTTCATTTTTAAAAATAATAGTCACTATACAGTATATATGTACAGTATGCAGTATAATATTCTATTCTGAACACGTAGCAGAGATTCTCTGCAGAGCTGTGTTACGCAAGAACAGCCGTGCTGCACCAGCGCAGACAGCTTTGAGTTCATCTGCACGCTGTCTGCTATCAATGAACGAGAGAGAGATATATGAATGAACGCTGGAGAGAGTGTGCTGGCGAATGAAGCGACGAGAGGAGGAGATAAAGTGAAGATGACAGCGATAGAGCTGAGCAATCAAACAGAAGATACTGAGCAAGTGAAAGCAGAAAAGGGAACAGACTAGACCGCATGAAAGCGTGACTTCATACTCACAGAAAAGAAATGTAATGGACAGCAAATGGAGATGTTTCAGATGTTTCTCCTGTGAAAAAACACCTGTAATCTCACATGTGTCTACACTAGACTTTCTGACTTTCACTAGACAAAACTCAAACATTTCTCATCAAATTTACCCAAGATCAAATGATCTGAGCTGCTGTCCACATTAATTTTAGAGCTGATTAATTTATATTTATAGCTAAAACTATTGATTCATTTATGTATATATTTTTTTGTCCTGAGGAATTTTAGGAGAAACATCTGAGACAAAGTTGATACTTAAATGTAACATATTTTTTATAGACTCAAGGTACTGTTATATTCAAGTCATGTCACGTTACATTTATTTATATAGCACTTTATAAAATAGATTGCTTTAACCCTCTGGTGAAACATTTTACGTTTACATTTTTAATTTTTTTTTACTTCCTCAGAATGGTACGAAACTTGGTAAAGGTTTTGGTACTTGCTATGTGAACACACAAAAAAATCATGAACATGATTTGAAAACGATAAATAGCCCTGAAAAAAAGTCACGCATTGGAAATGAATGGGAAACAAATTTCATCTAGTGGAAACGTTTGGTACTGCACCCAAACAAAATCTTACTGAAAGCTCATTTTTTGAGATATCAACCTCAAATTTGTTTAGACTTATGGCTATGATTTTCTTGCATTTTTAGAGTAAAACGTGTTTTGGAAAATGTATATTTCCTTTTAAAATTTGAAAATAGTATTTTTGTGCATTTTTCATAACAATAAACCTAAAATTCTAAAACTTTTTTTAAGTTCACTTTAAAAAAAGATTCACTTTAGCAATAATCTGCCAAGTGTTGTCTTTAAAAAGAGAGCAAACTTCAGTCTGTGCTCCAAAACATTCAAGATTTATGACCGTTTAAGTTGGAAATTTAATTTTCAGGTCAAAAAGTGAATAAATGGAGTATAACTACGGCATAAATATAATTTAGTACCATAAAATCCCCTGAAAATACAAAATATTAAATAAAAAACATTATCGAACTAAAATAGTATTCTTTTCGTTGCTATAAAATAGATAATTTCAGTCATTTTTGACCGCCAGCACCAGAGGGTTAAAGCTTTACAGTATTAAACATGAAAAACAGTGTCAAAGCCACTTTCAATTAGAATTACAACTTTAATTTCTACATTAAAGCGGCTCTCCGGTGTGTTCATGTTTTTAACTCGCATCTGACCTCGACGGACTGAACAGAAGAAATGAACCGAAGGTTTCCACATCAAAGAAGGCGGAGCCTCTGAGCCACACCCATCTATTACATCATCACCACGGCCCAATGGTAGTATCAGTGTTAATTTTGACAGCTAATTTTGATTTAGTTTTAGTCATAGACTTTTGACTAAAATGCCATTTAGTTTTAGTCATATTTTAGTCATTGGAAATTGTTTTACTTTTAGTCTAGTTTTAGTCGACAAAATCTACAGTAAATTTAGTTGACTAAAATCTAATTTAGTTAAATTGTAATGCATTAAGTAATCATTTTTCTAACAATACACAGATGCAATACACTGATATACATCTGATATTCTCCAAACTGTTTATGTTCACTTAAGACAACCAACTGTACTTTACTTGTTAAAGCGGACGGTTTTTGACCGTTCAAGTGCAAAAAGACACGAAACAGCTCAATTCAATGTTTTTCAGGGACACACTTATCATTGAGGTACCATTAAAGTTTTTGTTTAAAATTTTTATTAGATTAGATTTTTAGTTTTTCTGCTTTCATTGTAATTTTAGTTTACAATGTCTTTTAGTTTTTGCTTTTAAATGTCTATATAGTTTTTTTATTTGTGTTTTAGTTATTTTAGTCAGGTTAAGCTAAAGCTTGGAAACTAGATGAAATAAAATAAATGTACATTTTTTACATATTTATTTTTTATTTCAGTTAACATTTATTTCAAGTAATGAAGATTTTTTTTATGGTTTTAGGGTAAGTTAACTATAATAACCCTTATACCTGTAAAATATATCAAATAATGTGTCAAATAATGTTCTTAGTCTTTCCTTCCTGTGACAGAAGATACAGTAATTTACTATGAATTAAACAGAAATTAAATTAAATGCAGTTTATTGTGTAAACAAAATAACAATAATGACCAGGAAAAAATCATTATAAACTATCCCGAAATATACCATGACTCTTATTCTGAAATGTCTGCAGTCTGCATTGTAGCAGGCTGCTCATTTAAGCTCAGATGAGGGAGATAAAATGTCATAAACATTGTCATAATAAGCAATCGCATGGCATAAATGTGAGCTATTCTTTAATTGCGAAGCAGTCTGTAGTGCTGCTGGACGAGCCTGTAGAGCGCAACAGCACAGTGTTTCCCGCGGTTAGATCAGCACGTTACGCTTCAAATGTGCGCATCTTCCACACAGGACAGCAGTCCTGCCTGAATATATTGCCAAATCATCCCTCTCGATCATTTTCGTTTCATTTTTATTCATTGACAAAAATTAGAGTAGATTTTAGTCATAGTTTTAGTCATTCAAAACGCATTTTTATTTAGTCATCGTCTCGTTTTCGTCCGTGAAAAAATGTCGTTGACGAAAATTATGATGAAAATTATTCGTCAACGAAATTAACACTGGGTAGTATGAAGGTGTTTACGAACGTTTCGAACTCCTGAAACGAACTCCAAACAAACTTTGTATTGGCCTGATTTTGTTCAAAATGACATCACACCAGTTTGTTCTTCGATTTCACATGAAGTATATAAGGGCCTTAAGTCTGCTGATTCATGAGAGAGCAACTTCTGAGCAAATAAGTTTTCCTGTCCAGCTGAACACAGCAGGAATATCTAATAAGAGCACAAACTCTTAGTGTGTGTCACATAACTCATGAAGATAATTACAATAAAACTGTTTAGATTAACACTAATAAAAGACATGAAAAACCAACAGGATGAAACGGACACAAAGATGAAGAGGAAATAAAAGCAAAAAAATCAAAGAAGGACAGAAATATGAAGGACTCACAACATGAAGTCTTGCTCCCAGCTGGGCTGGCTGCCCCGTACCGCAATAGTCGTACTCTTCACATTCTGAACCTTCAGAGTCACATACGTGTTGAATTTCTCTGCATGAGCAAAAGGAATGAGAAATATCAATCATAACATTCACATACAGTGTTTCTGAGATTTTAAATTTTAAATCTATCTATCTATCTATCCAGTGACCAACACAAATAAGACACAAGCTGTGAAATCATAAATGATGTTGGTTCACTTACCCTGCGGTCCATCATACTTGGCCTTCTTCACTGTGGATAACAAACAGAGGAGTAATGGTTAGTATCAGACAAATAATGAGCAAATAAATCAGAACAAAAATGAGATCAAAGTTCCAGTTAATCTCGAACACAACAAAAGATTTTGATGTTTGTCTGTTCAAACCTCTCTGCGACAACTTTCAGAGTTGTATTTCTGTGAAAACCTCCTGCTGTGAGAGTAAGTGTTTGAGACATACTGTATATAGATGTGTATATTTAGAAAAAGAAGAGGTTATGTATTATAGATTAGTCTCCTCATAAAGAAGTGAGGGGATTTCTTAACATTTCCCATCTCTCTGCACAGTGATGACGTGTGTCTCTGCATTACTGATGCCCGCTGTAGCACATGGCATGCATTGCAGAGGAGCATTAATATTCAAACCCACTCCGTACCCCCATCCAACCCACCCGAAGCTCATCTTCTCTCCTCTTCCTCAGAACCCATTAAAACAGGAGTGGGTTTTAAAGCCATGAGTCAGCCGGACTCTACACACACACACTGCTGGTCCTCTATAAACACTTCATGTGGTTTTCATCTTCACTCTAATCTAAAATGAGCTGCATTCTGGGTAATCATTGCTATAGTGCTGTTGCGGTGATTTTTATGCGTTCGCATTCATTCCGGAACCTCTGCCGACCGGAATTCCAGCCAATAAAACCATTTGAAAGGATGAGAGGACAGAGCCGACATTAGTTTAATCTCACTGTAGAACAATTACACACTCAGGCAGGGAGAGCCCACGTCAGCGCTGCAGGATATGACATCAGAGAAGGATGAAAATTGAGCAGATGTTGCGAGACTGATCATTATATTATGTTCCAGGTCAATTTGACCCGCAGCACACTTTTGGCACACTCGGAAATACTGATTAAACTAGGATGTTTTTGTTGAAATTTTGTGACTATTTCTCATTTAGGGTCATGAACGTGCCTGCAAAGTTTCGACACTATGAGAAATTTAATGTTTAAAAGGCAGGTGCACCGACCCAAAATAAAAATAAAAAATTATGTATTTTGTTATTGCTGAGGGTATTTAAATTCACAATACTGCATTTGACAGAC
The DNA here is from genome assembly GCF_019924925.1 of Ctenopharyngodon idella. Taxonomy (NCBI): domain Eukaryota; kingdom Metazoa; phylum Chordata; class Actinopteri; order Cypriniformes; family Xenocyprididae; genus Ctenopharyngodon; species Ctenopharyngodon idella. The sequence continues at coordinate 41,592,227 of NC_067221.1, read as the reverse complement.
GCTTTTATTCAAATAATTTATGCTGCGTTGAAGGTGTAAATGTTTATCAGTTCATGCATATGAATTGTGTGGGAATCGAAAACATTATCTTGCCATTTTTAGCACCATGCTCTACTGTTTAAACTTCAGGAAAGTACTTTAAAAAGTTGTATTTTTTTTAAATCATACAGGTGCTGGTCATATAATTAGAATATCATCAAAAAGTTGATTTATTTCACTAATTCCATTCAAAAAGTGAAACTTGTATATTATATTCATTCATTACACACAGACTGATATATTTCAAATGTTTATTTCTTTTAATTTTGATGATTATAACTGACAACTAAGGAAAATCCCAAATTCAGTATCTCAGAAAATTAGAATATTACTTAAGACCAATACAAAGAAAGGATTTTTAGAAATCTTGGCCAGTATGAACATGAAAAGTATGAGCATGTACAGCACTCAATACTTAGTTGGGGCTCCTTTTGCCTGAATTACTGCAGCAATGCGGCGTGGCATGGAGTCGATCAGTCTGTGGCACTGCTCAGGTGTTATAAGAGCCCAGGTTGCTCTGATAGTGGCATATCGCATAGATTTTCTATGGGGTTAAGGTCAGGCGAGTTTGCTGGCCAATTAAGGACAGGGATACCATGGTCCTTAAACCAGGTACTGGTAGCTTTGGCACTGTGTGCAGGTGCCAAGTCCTGTTGGAAAATGAAATCTGCATCTCCATAAAGTTGGTCAGCAGCAGGAAGCATGAAGTGCTCTAAAACTTCCTGGTATACGGCTGCGTTGACCTTGGACCTCAGAAAACACAGTGGACCAACACCAGCAGATGACATGGCACCCCAAACCATCACTGACTGTGGAAACTTTACACTGGACCTCAAGCAACGTGGATTGTGTGCCTCTCCTCTCTTCCTCCAGACTCTGGGACCCTGATTTCCAAAGGAAATGCAAAATTTACTTTCATCAGAGAACATAACTTTGGACCACTCAGCAGCAGTCCAGTCCTTTTTGTCTTTAGCCCAGGCGAGACACTTCTGACGCTGTCTTTTGTTCAAGAGTGGCTTGACACAAGGAATGCGACAGCTGAAACCCATGTCTTGATACGTCTGTGCGTAGTGGTTCTTGAAGCACTGACTCCAGCTGCAGTCCACTCTTTGTGAATCTCCCCCACATTTTTGAATGGGTTTTGTTTCACAATCCTCTCCAGGGTGCGGTTATCCCTATTGCTTGTACACTTTTTTCTACCACATCTTTTCCTTCCCTTCGCCTCTCTATTAATGTGCTTGGACACAGAGCTCTGTGAACAGCCAGCCTCTTTTGCAATGACCTTTTGTGTCTTGCCCTCCTTGTGCAAGGTGTCAATGGTCGTCTTTTGGACAACTGTCAAGTCAGCAGTCTTCCCCATGATTATATCGCCTACAGAACTAGACTGAGAGACCATTTAAAGGCCTTTGCAGGTGTTTTGAGTTAATTAGCTGATTAGAGTGTGGCACCAGGTGTCTTCAATATTGAACCTTTTCACAATATTCTAATTTTCTGAGATACTGAATTTGGGATTTTCCTTAGTTGTCAGTTATAATCATCAAAATTAAAAGAAATGAACATTTGAAATATATCAGTCTGTGTGTAATGGAATTAGTGAAATAAATAAACTTTTTGATGATATTCTAATTATATGACCAGCACCTGTATGTCCTGTTCTTGTGTTTATTTTTTTGTAATGTTGTAATAAGTATTAATGTTTTTTTTTTTTGTATTGTATTGAATCCAATTAGGATTCAATTTGACAGAACATAACAATCGTCCCCAGAAGCTTAACATAAAACAAGAGTTAGGAGACTATTCAATTTGTTCAGCATTCAATGGAAGGAAAAACAGACAACGAAACTTCAGAGCATGAGGGGAAAAGAAAGTCACATAGGGAATAGTAGGAATATTCCTTTGTGACTTCCTTTCTTTTGAGAAACACAAAAGGAGATTTTTCAAACAATAAAAGCATACGGTGACCAAAGGCTGTCAAGAACAAAATAGTATCATTAAAGCAGTCCATAAGACAGATATAAAATATTAATGTCTTTTGAAGCAATACAATAGCTCTGTGTAAGGAACGGAACATCATTTAAGCCTTGGGACACAAGAACCATTATCCAAACACAATAAATGCTGGTCTTTCCAGCAGGAAACTCTACAGTTTAGAAAAAAGACTTAGATTCAACTTCAACCAGTGGCCTCTTAATTCTGTTTAATTTTCTGTTTCTCAGTGGAAAACACTGAAGGCTCTTATTAGACTCGTTTGGTGTTTGTTTCTTGGGTTCTGAGTCATTGTGTCTCTGTTTGGGGTTTTCCTTCAGGTGTCACTGATGAATCCTGGATGCTTCTTTCTGCCTTATTAGACCAACAGCAGATAATGTCATTTATCAGACTCTTCTCACACTGGACATTAATGGCTCATTGAATTCACCCACATTTCCTTTCATTTCATCCCTCACAAACAAACAAGAGTTTTCACAATTAAAGAGGTCATGGGGTTTCCTGGGGTGCACTTATAATGGTAGTATGGTTTTTACATAAAAAATGTAGAAATATTTAGAAATAAAAGGCATTTTTCCTACCCTGATTTTAGCCCTCTGATTTGTTTTATGGGGCGTGTCTGCTGTGAGACTTCAGTGTAAACGCCCACTGCTGTGATTGGCTAAAATCTTTGCAATATGACATAGTTAAGTATTACTCTCTCGAAAACTTTTAGCATGATTTTACTATTTTACTATTACAGCTCTCAAGGTTTGCTAATAGTGAAAAGTGTTGATTATAGCATTATATTTAGATTGTGGCATGAAAGTTTGCAGTGATGAAGATTGTTGCCGATCACATGAAAGCAGTGACCTCGTCATCGCAACTTGATTTCTGCACACTATCGAATGCTTTCATCATAACTAATGGTGCGTTCACACCAGACGCGAATGAAGTGTTAAGCACGAGTGATTTACATGTTAAGTCAATGCAAAGACGCAAATAGACATCCTGCGGCGCGATTCGCACGAAAATCCGAAACAACAATGGAGGACAAAATCATCGTCGCTGTACGAATCATCTTCATACTTTTATAGAAACAGGGATAAAAAGGATCTTGCTTGGAAGAAAGTGAGTGAGGAGTTCGGACAATCTGGTAAGTTGTAAAAAACGCTCTTTACTCAATTTGAGCTACAGTAGATAGATAGATAGAGTTTGCAGGTGAGGTTATTGAACGTGTCCCAGATGCATATTAAAATAGATCCTCCAGTCTGATACAGCTTCTTTATATCTGCACAGTGGACAGAAATATGATGACCCGATGCAGGCAGAGCAGCCACTATGCATCTGTGCAAAGACCAAATCTATTTTCAGCCACTGAGATCTTTCCACTTCACAGCTAAAACATAAGCAGACAACTAATGGCTGAAGAACTGAGATGAAACCGGAAGCAATCTTTGCCATGCAGCTCCACCTCAGATTGAATTATAGAGAACTGTGCGGCTCTGCCATATGGTGTTTCATTGAGTGCAGTTAAAACAGACCACTGTAATATATCAGTACAGAGGCCAGATCAATGAAGAGGACGCTGGATCGCAGAACCCAGGAAACTAGTGCTTAATAATAGCTCAAAATCATAAATCACTGCCAATATAAATAATTCAGAGCTGGATCTGTTGCCCACAAACAACACATCGTAATCAATGACTCCCATTTATTTGCCACAGCCGAGGGGAAAACAACCAGCTGACTGTGAAAGGAAATGAAGCAAAAGAGTTAAAAACAATTCACAGATGCAGCTCTGCTGTTTGATGAAAATGTCTAGTATATAAGTGCGAAACGCAAGAACGCTTGAAAATGTTCTCATATAATGAGGTTCAGCTGAACACATTGAGAAATAATGTGTGCAAAAATCAAAACACTCACTCTGAAATCTAATGGGCCTCTTGAATGGGTTTTACATACATGGCCAGAGAAAAATGTTATTACTCAGATGTCGCTCCTTTACAACATTGATTCAGATGTTTATCCTAAAACACAAATGAGTCACAATTGTCATGAAGTAATAGTACAGAGCTATAAAATCAATATGGACAGCAGCGCAAATAATTAGAGAATTTGATGAGAAACTTTTGAGTTCATATTGAGTTTTCTGACTTTTAAGTATAATAAAACTCCTCATAAAGATCAAAACACATCTGTAAATGTGAAGACTTTTTTCATACTGTAACGGGTGGACCGATCAGACACAAATTATTCATTATATTTAATGAACAATCTGGCAAACCCACTCTCCCAACAAACTGTGTTAGATATGTTAGACCATTCCCCTCAAAACTGTGACTAACAGGCAAGAGAAGACAGATTTATGACCTAAAAGACTGCAGAGATTTGCTCTAAACTCACTTTGAATCAGGCCATAGGAAAGACACATAGACTTTCTTGCATTAATTTATAGACAAACTGTTCTATAAATGAACATGCATATCTCCAGAACATTGTGTGTATGATTATGATTATGTCTTTGGTATTGGATATCATTTTATGCATGCTTTATTAGAGACTTAGTAGTTAAAGGGATAGTTCACCCAAAAATGAAAATTATCCCATGATTCACTCACCCTCAAGCCATTCTAGGTGTATATGATACTGTATCTTCTTTCAGACAAACACAATCAGAGATATATTTAAAAATATCCTGGCTCTTCCAAGCTTTATAATGATTGTGAAGGGGGGCGCAATTTTGAAGAACAAAAAATGCATTCATCCATAATAAAAGTAATCCCTACGGCTCCAGGGGGTTAATAAAAATATCCATATTTAAAACTTTATTAAGTATAATAACTAGTTTTCGGCAGACGGCCGTACACATTGATTTGCGGCGGAATAGTGACCTCTGACCCGACGCATGATGTAATGACGAACGCGGAAGCGCAGAGGATAGAGCAAAACAAAACACCGGTCACGAATTAGGTAATTTTTAAAGAGAAATGTTGGAGTTTGTTGCACAGCCCTATTTGTTTAAACCACGAGAGGTGTCTAAAGCCCTATTCGGACGGGACTAGTTTTACAGGGGGTTGTTAGAGAAATTTGCGTTTCACAGAAGTACTTTGAGATTTTAATAGTTTTTCTCACACAACCTCTGTAAAAATTCCAGAGCAAATTACCTACTGTTTTTCATCAAACTCGGCAAAATAATAAATCTAATCCCATCCGAATGTGAATGTCTGTGATTGCCGATATTGTATTATACTAACGCTTCGCCTCATGAGCTTTTTGACCTACATGAGCTACCATATCTTCCGTAGACTTTCATTTCATTTCAATATGGATAGTATCCGACAAAATAAATGATAAAACTAACAAATAGAGCCAAATCGCGGAAATTGTAAAGGTGGCCCACTTTTTAATTTCAGCGTCAAATAAGAAACACACTAGATTGCGCTGCTCACATATGTGGGTTTATTATAAACAGTCACTTATAAAACTTGTGAAGTTTACTTAAATATGGTTTTAATAATAATTAAAATTATATCAATAAATAATGGATTATAAGATATATACGTCATAAATGATGCATGTAAATACAGCATGTGAGCTTCTGTAACGCCCGCATCTAGAACATACACACTCCCATCTCTGTGATAAACACGGAGATGTTAGTCCCGTCCGAATCAGTACATGAAATGACAGACCTCGAGTGATAAGAATTGTAACTCAAACGTTGTTTAGAAAGCTAGTCCCGTCCGAATAGGGCTTAAGCTTACAATACTCCTTCATCCTGCGTCATACATTGCGTAACAGGTTACTCTTGAACGGTCATTTGCCGGAAGCTAGTTATTTTTAAATATGGATATTTTTCTTACAAAAACCCATCATTTCACTTCAGAAGGCCTTTATTAACCCCCTGGAACTGTATGGATTTTTTTTATAATGGATGGATGAATTTTTTTGGGCTTCAAAATTTGGACCCCCCCTTCACTACCATTATAAAGCTTGGTAGAGCCAGGATATTTTTAAATTTATCTCCGATTGTGTTCATCTGAAAGAAGATAGTCATATACACCTAGGATGGCTTGAGGGAGAGTAAATCATGGGATAATTTTCATTTTCACCTATAGTGAGTCTCCTATCTAATTAATGCTCATTTAACAACTCACACTTTATCACCTCCTCATAGAATGTAATGTGTGTTTGTTATATTATTCAGAGTATAAATGGACACAATCTGCCAGACCTATTCTAACCATGCTCCATACAAAGGGCCATAAAACCTCCCAACAGAGGAATTTTCCCGCTTGGTAATTGCACTTTTCCCATTGCTCAAGCCAAAACTCAAGAGGTGTGACTTTATTGGAACTTAAAATCCAACACAAAGTTCCCTCCCAGTCTCTTCCTTCCTTCTTCTCCGGTCTGACCGTGAGGTTGTGGGCCGGCAAGCCCTAAAACCTCAAGCCATGTGCAACTTCCCCAACCATAACAGAGTCAAACCGCCCAAGTTCGTCATAATTTCTTCATTCAATGCAAAAGAAATTTGCAACTTCAACACCATCGAACCATCAAAACCTTCCTCAGAAACTTCACACACTGCTGTGACGAGGTGTTTTGAAATAAGAAGCTGATGGTCCTTTTCATGTGGTTAAACCATTGCTGAGTATTTTCTCTTTAAAACTGCAGTAAAGCAAAGACAGTCTCAAACCCGCGGTTTGAAATCACTGGTGTTTCTGACGTCACAAACTACCTTGTAACCAATCACGTCAATGTGCCAGAGTGCCTTAGCATATCATTAACTGAACCCGCAGGGAGTCTCAAAAGAAGGTTATCTCGGTATATTTTTCTGTTGATATGGAAAATCGGGTAGATTTAGCAATATGGCGGGTGTATGATATATATTACGATGTTAGGATGAACTATATGCCTTTCTCCACTGATGTTCTGAGATGCAATTACCGTCATGTGTCCGACGTCATAAAAAGCGACACCATTGTGCAGTGTTTACCTCAGTAAGTTGACCGAGTGGATCTCATCTGAGCCCGTGCGAGTGAGTGGAGGCAGGGCTAATTATCATATTCATAGATCCGTGTATATTAAATGAAGCAAGGGTGTAGAGTTACATTCAAGCTATTTAAAGGCATTAAAAAAGTTTTAAGGGATAAAATTACTGACTACAGGGGGACTTTAATAAAACTTTGTGCACAAAACATATTTGGTTCTGACTCTCTGCCTGCAGAATAATGTCACTTAAACGATTCCTAATCTTGCTACACGCTCTAAGTGCTGTACATGCTAAGAAATAATTATTTTTCTGTGGCCATGAAAATTACCCTTTCTTAGAATTAATAAATAATCAATACTGAGTGTTCGCTGGACGAACTTATTAATTGATTGTTATATTAATTTAGCTACATCAAGTTAATCCGAATAACTGATCCAAATATTCATAATTAATAAGTTATGATTAATGATTAATATTTGCCCTTTGAGCTAATTTGCTACAATACAATAACAGTATAGAGCTTTAAAATTTATATGGACAGCAGCGCAAATAATTTGAGAATTTAATGAGAAATGTTTGAGATTTCAGACTTTTAAATGCAGACTTTGAGATCTTGACTAATCTGAACACCGTTTAAAGGGTTAGTTCACCCAAAAATGAAAATTCTGTCATTTATTACTCACCCTCATGCCATTCCAGACCCGTAAGACACAAATTAAGATATTTTTGTTGAAATCCGATGGCTCAGTGAGGCCTCCATAGCCAGCAATGACATTTCCTCTCTCAAGATCCATTAATGTACTAAAAACATATTTAAATCAGTTCATGTGAGTACAGTGGTTCAATATTAATATTATAAAACGACGACAATATTTTTGGTGCTCCAAAAAAACAAAATAACGAATTATATAGTGATGGCCGATTTCAAAATACTGCTTCATGAAGCTTCGGAGCATTATGAATCTTTTGTGTCGAATCATGATTCGAATCAGCGTGTCGAATCAGCGGTTCGGAGCGTCAAAGTCACATGATTTCAGCAGTTTGGCGGTTTGACACGCAATCACGATTCGACACGCTGATTCATAACGCTCCGAAGCTTCCTGAAGCAGTGTTTTGAAATCGGTCATCACTATATAAGTCGTTATTTTGTTTTTTTTTGGTGCACCAAAAATATTCTCGTCGCTTTATAATATTAATATTGAACCACTGTACTCACATGAACTGATTTAAATATGTTTTTAGTACATTAATGGATCTTGAGAGAGGAAATGTCATTGCTGGCTATGCAGGCCTCACTGAGCCATCGGATTTCAACAAAAATATCTTAATTTGTGTTCTGAAGATGAACGAAGGTCTTATGGGTGTGGAACGGCATGAGGGTGAGTAATTAATGACATTATTTTCATTTTTGGGTGAACTAACCCTTTAAGACATTATTAAGATTTCTTCTGAAACAAATGTGAGATTACATGGTCGTTTTCTAACAAGCAACATATAAAAACAAGGAGACTTCAGCAAAAGTTGCTCTTCATCTTCATACCAATCTAGGAGAAATAAAAGAGTTCTCATTTGTGATTTTTCTTTCATTTTGGCCAAGTATCTTAAAAAGTGTTTGGACATTACTTGTGAGCAATAAAACTCCTCATAAACATTGAAACACATTACTAACTGTGAAGACTTTGCTTTTTCCTGAGATGTTTGGCTGAAAACAGGTGGTGGGATGTTATCCGCCCATGCCGACTGCTAAAGCGTTTTCAATATTACATAAGTGTGAAAACACTCCTACATTCAGCATCCGTAGAGGGATAACAACACCACCGAACATCATAAGAGTTATATCACAGCAGAAAAAAGTGAGCTATTATGTAAAGCATGCATATAGGATGTTTCGAATTCATTATGCAAACTGTTAAAGGTTATATATGCAAATGTATCTAATGGAGCGCCTGACAATACCAAACACATGTCTTTCTGCTATCTTAAGAGCTTAATTCAGTCATGACCCTTTTTGCTCCACACTCTCTCCTGTAATGAACATTGATCCAACACTTCTGTCATGACAAACAGCACATCAAGTATAAGAGCTTCAGTCGTCTCTCTGAGCAATAAACCCATGACCCTTTTCCGGAGCAGTCGCTGTGCCTTTACTCAGGGACTTCCTCTAAATCAAAGCTCCTGATTTACAGCGCAGGAAAGAGAGAGTGGACTGAGACAGAATTCCCAGATGAGGGACTTGACTTCAGAAGGAAGCTGCTGTCAGAGTCTTAATATTGTGTTTGAGCGTAAATCTAGCAATTTCCCAGGCATATTTCACCCTAAAAATGGGGGAAAATTGGACCACTATTGTGATATTTTTTTTTTCCATTACAAAAAATCTCATCACTGTAATTAATACCAATAATAAGAATAGTCCTGGATGGACAAAATAATTTTTTAATCATTTAAGGCTATAAAAAATACTACCATGATAAATAGTAGATGTAAATTACATACACTGTCAGTCTTTTTGCATTATGGTAAGGAAAATTTGATTTTTTACAATAAGGTTTCATTAATTAACAATATAGTTAGTTAGTAGTTAACATGAATTAAGAATAAACAATACAGCATTTATTAATCTTAGTTAATGTTAATTTCAACATTTACTAATACATTATTAAAATCAAATGTATTTGTTACCATATGCACTGTGAACTAACATGAATAAACAATGAACAATTGAATTTTAATTAACTAACATTAACAAAAATTAATAAATACTAAATGTATTGCACATTGTTAGTTCATGTTAATTAAATACATAATGTTAACAAATGAGACCTTATTGTAAATTTTATTTTTTTATACATACATTTTATACATTCAGTGTTGGGTGTAAAGCATTACTAAGTAATTGATTACTGTAATTGAATTATTTTTCCCTAGAAAAGTAAAGTAAGGGATTACTCTTAATTTTTCTGTAATTTAATTACAGTTACTTCTGATGTAATTGCATTAAATACTTTAGAGACTATAGAACAAATCTATATAAAACAATAGTGGATTTAACATCATTATTTATCGTCTAATGTGAAAATGAATGTTTTTAATGTAACCTTCTCCCTTTAAATACTTCAGTCAGTTCAAGAATAATTTATGCAATTTTATATTATTTATTCGAAAGAATCAAAAGAGCCGTTTCATATCAATCCTTGTTTTGTTCAACTGGTCGAGGTTGATATGAGATTTAGAAAGTAATTAGTAATAAGTAATGCAATACTTCTTATAGAGAGAATTAGTACAGTTACACTGTTGAAGATGTAATTAATTACTTTTTTAGATTAACTTACCCATATATAATTTTTTACATAAACTTTTTCATTGAATATGTCACAAAATATCTAAATAAAAATATTTTAATGCTTGTGTTTCTTTGATTTTGTGATAAAATATGATCCAGGCATGTTTTTTAACACTTTATATTTTTTAATTAATACATATATACAGTCAAACCAAAAATTATTCATCAAAAATTAGACATTTTTGATATTTTTGATATATTTTTACTAGTGGGTGCAGGACACTATAGTTCATTTCTGTAAGTGAGGATAGCAAAATAAAGTAAACTGTGACATATTATACCAAAAAATTCTTCATACAGTGGACTACCAGTAAAATTGATAAAAATGTGGAACCAAAAATTATTCAGACACTTTGACCTGACCATGTTTTGCTTAAGTGTTATCTGACATAATTAAGATTAATTTTTTCTGACACAGTTTAACTCTGAAATCTTGTCATATTTTATTACCATTTTTTTAAACTATAGTGAATAAACTGTATTAATGAATGAAATGCTCAAGGTGTCTGAATACATTTTGGTTTGACTGTATATATATTCAAAAATATTTGAATATTTGTGTTTCTTTGATTTTGTGATAAAATATGATCCAGGCATGATCTTGTCAGGTTTAGTGAGATGCTCATAATGACCAGCACTAGTAGTGAGAGAGCAGCTAGTGTGTGTGTGTGTGTGTGTGCATGTGTGTGTGTGTTATATACTGGTGCAGCACAGAAGAAGAATGAGCCGGCCACGTGTCACTGCATCAGAGCAAAATCAGCTATTTCATTTTTTTTATAGTACACTGGATGCACATTATGCATTACAGAACAAATATTGCTTTCAGAGCATGTACAGAAAATGATGTCTATGTGATTGCTGTTTTGAGGCACTGACAATCAAACCTGCACTGTACCGATCACGAACTAATCATTATTTTTTCCCCATAGCTAATGTGGGTGAACATGAAGAAACGTGACGCCCTGAAAGATTCCACCGGTTCGCACCGTACAGAGCGTGACCAGAATGATCTTCACGGGAAATGTCATTTCATCAAGCTCACACACCCACACGCACAGGATTCCCTCACGAGCTCATTTCACATGCCGCTCTAGAGATTTCCCACAATATGAGCAAACCCCGTTATAATAACACATTTCAACATATCATATCCTTAAAATACCACAACATTCTAATGTAGTCTGTGTTAAATTCTAATATTCACACTTGACTGCTTAATTAACAGGTGAGTTGATGAATGAATCTTAAGAGGGGGGGAAAACTAAACACTAAAAAGAAGCTTTTTTTGATATGTACCATGGTAAAACACCTGAAAATCTATGTGACAACATTCCCTTACAAAACAGTGATGGTATATCACATTTTTTGGACATGTACCATAATAGTACCATGGTACTCATGCACTTAACATGTAAAGATATGGTGCATATCAAAGTCCCGTGGTACTGCAACAGTACTTATTCATAAGGGATACCATGTATTTACATGTACTACCATGGTACATGTCAAAATGCCATTTGTAAAAAGCAAATACCATGTGAAGTAGCCTATAAGTGCCATGAATATGATGATGATTCAATCTTCTGATACTGTATTATGGTACTTTTTGATAAGCACTCAGTAGGATGATAGGATTAATTTGTCAGAGAAAATTCTGTCCCAACAAAGGGCAAAAATAAGACTGTCACTCACCCCCAACGCACAGCAGAGACATCGCGCCGCGTCGACCTCCTCCGGAACGGGACAGTCCGTTTACGTGCTGTGATTTGATTCAGCCGCCTTCACTCAACATACAGCCATGACTACACCTTTAGTAAAACAAACGCATAAATAACCAGACTAACTAAGAGAAAATCTTCATACAAAGCACTTTCCTCTCAGTTTATCGGCCGTTTAGCGCACTGCCATTTTGCTTCAGCACCAGCGCCGCGCGGACAGCTCGCAGCGTGACGTCACGGTGATGAGAAGCAGACGGAGCATCACACCACGCGCTGGAGTTTCTCTGTCCCGCGCGCGCACGAGGGACTCCCGCACCTCCGCATGCAGAGCTGCGCCTACGTGCTCAAATTATATAACAGCAGAAGCATTCAAGCACACAATAAATCTATATCATTTTGATGGAACCCGGCTGAACATGTCAGATATATGGGAGGCGTCTACATTAACATCAAAACGAGAATTTACAAAAAAAATATATATATATTTTAGTATAGTCAGGATTTCTCTATCGCAGATAACACTACTGCAGCTTTTGAATGCGTGACGTCATCGGAGCGCATCCCCTGTCATCCGAATGGGGGCGTTATGACATTCGTGAGTCTCGAGAGTTTTAATCTGACATCGTGTTAAGCTAAACACCTTCCGTTTGAAACACTAGTTCTCACAATGTATATGTGTGTGTGTGTGTGTGAGTTTCTTTGTTCTTTGAACAACCATCATAGTTACACAGCGCATACAAAGCTTAAGGCTGATTTATACTTCTGCGTTAGCCTCTACGCCGTACGCTACGCATCGGTTTTCGTTTACACTAGGGCTTCACGATATATCGCGATTTATCGCATTTTATCGCACGTGATTTGGCTTGTCAGAGCTGTACGGCTCTGTGATCAGTAGTAAATGCTTCTCCATCTGAAAGCCAGAGGGCGCTCTTGCGCAGAAACTCCAAATATGCCCTGCCGCAGAAGTAGATAACACGCGTCATTCCAGGAAATCCCTATGGGAATCATACTATCGCTGTAGCTGAATGAACAGAAGCTTGAAACGCTTTGATTGATTAAACGTGACTAATAAACACACGACTACGACAATATATGGTTTATCTCCTTAGTTCTTCAAGCCTTCTCGAAAATTTTCATGATAATAAAGTATATTTATAATGCAATGCTAATCGACATAGCCTTTATCACTGTATAGAATACTATGAAATAATATGTTTTGTGTCTTATCATCATCTCACATAAGGATGCTCAACTGTTGTTATGAAGTGAGTTTGGAGTAAAAACGTTATTAAATGTTGTCTTTTGTTGGACAAGATGTTAATAAATGCTTCTCACGTCTGGAAAGGTGTTTGACGCGTGTTGCTTTTTATAAATGTACATTATAAGCAACTCAAACTCGCAGTGCTTTCAGATGGATTAGCATTTGGAGCCATACTTCATTGTCAAGCTGCGCATAAAAAAAAATAATCGCAGACTTTGCGATTTCATAATCACGCTTAAGCGCGATTTCAGTGTTATTTTTCGTATCGTGCGATAAATCGCGCAGCCCTAATTTATACTTCTGCATCACTCTCCGCGTTGATTTTTCTTTTTGACCTGAGGGAGGGGTTCTAGTAGACCAATCACAGCGCTTGTGGTCCGTGTAGAATTTACATACTGTTCCATTTTTGGAGAGACGCTACGTTGTAGGCTACGCATGCTACACAGCCTATGACATTGCTACGGCGTAGGTTCGACGCATAAATATAAACCAGCCTTTACCCTTGATTTCTCTCAACATGGTGACAGGTCAGGAGGTGTCAGTCAATAAATGGGAAAACAAAGTAACTTGCGTTATTTATTTGAAAAAGTAACTCAGATATTTTGTTGTAAATATAAATGTAATGTGTTACTTTACTAGTTACTTGGGGAAAGTAATCTGATTTCTGAACTCACGTTACTTGAAATGCGTTACCCCCAACACTGCTTTTAATATTTTGAAGAACACTGGTAGCTAAACAGCTGCTAGTCTCCATTGACTTCCATAGCATGCCTATGGAAGGCAATGGGGACCAGAAACCGTTTGGTTACCAACATTCTTCAAAATATCTTCTTTTGTGTTCAGCAGAACAAAGAAACTCACACAGTTTTAGAACAACTTGAGGGTGAGTAAATGATGACAGAATTTCACTTTTGGGTGAACTATCCCTTTAAGACCGGATGTCGTGCGTGTGAGATGACAGGATACTGACTGCGCGTGATTTGTTTACTCATTCAGCGGGTGCGCGCCCCAGTCCAAGATGGCTACCGGAGACAATAGCGGTCGGGTTCCGTGTTTAAATTTCTCCGGACACGGACCACTGGGTAACAGCCAACCGAGCAACAGTCCTTACGCCTTGGCTGCGAGTCACGGAGGATCCGTTGGCGGCGGTGGAGGCTCTCATGGCGTAACGAGACGCTCAAACCCTCAAACGGGGCCCGCGGGCTTGGAAAGCCCCGGTGTTGCCTCTGGACCTCCGCCGAATCTGATGAACTCTCTCCCGGCTGCCGCGGCGGTGATGGGGCCGCTGGGCGGGGCGATGGCTCCGACCGCCTCTAATATGACAGGAAGCCCCTCTAACGCAGTGATGACACCGGCGGCCGCCACACACTCGTCTCTGTCCACTGCCCCGGCCGCAGCTGCCGTGCTCGTGTACCGGGAGCCTGTTTATAACTGGCAGGCGACGAAAAGCACCGTTAAAGAGAGATTTGCGTTTTTGTTCAATAATGAAGTACTGAGTGATGTTCACTTTCTAGTGGGGAAAGGAATGGGGGTCCAGCGGATACCAGCACACAGGTGATTAACTAAATTTAAAGTTCTGTCATCATTTATTCACCCTCATGTCGCCCTAAGCTTTGTTTACCCGTGGAACACAACAGGAGATGTTTAGCGGGATGTTCATGCGACCTTTCAGTATAGTGAAAGTGGGTGGGGACTGAAGCTGTTAAAGCTCCAAAAAAGATAAAAAAGTATCATAACAGTAGTACATATATTTCATGCGCTATTTTACCACTTCTTCCGAAGACATATGATAGCTTTGTGTGAGGAACGGACTCAAATTAAAGACATTATTCGTTAAAAATCTTCCCCTCAGCTGAAGCGGCACGCTTGCGCAGTAATATATAGCGCGGGTGACAGTTGGTCACGTGGCACAGAAGAGCCAATAACATTTACGTTTTTACGAAAAACAGACTTACATTTTTTTTTTTTTTTTTTTGAATCGTGACATTTTCATCACTAAGTTTCTGTATTTCTCATTAAATTTTTTTTTTTTAAGTGAAATCAGGAAAAAATTAAATGTATATTAAGTGCAAATGTCTACACATTATTCACTTTATTTCGGGGGGATTAATATTATTTATTAAATATATTTATTGTATAGGTTAGTCAAAATCTGAAAGCACAGAATCAGTATTAATATATTATATTATAGAATTATGCATTAAAACTCAATTATGCAAATAATATAATTAGCTTTATTACATCATCCTAATGTATTGTTTTAGTTGTATTACTTGTAATTAGTTGACTTTATTTTCATGACAAATATTTCAATTTGTTTTAATTACCGTAAAATGTCCATATTTTTGTAATTTTCATTAAATTACTTTTTAAGTGAAATCAGAATAAATTAAAGGAAAAGCTACAATTGCAAATACTACCATGCCGTAAACACATTTTATGTGAATATTTGTCATAAAAATAATATTATCTATTAAACATATCTACAGTATTATAAATATAATATTACTGTTACCATTCCAGGTTTGTTCTGGCAGCTGGCAGCGCAGTATTTGATGCCATGTTTAACGGAGGCATGGCCACAACATCCACAGAGATCGAGCTTCCTGATGTAGAAGCTGCTGCGTTCCTTTCATTGCTCAAGTATGATCATTTTTCTCAATATGCATGGATATATATTCCAGAAAGGTGTAGACAATGACCTTTTCCCCAGGTTCCTGTACTCTGATGAAGTTCAAATTGGCCCAGAGACGGTGATGACGACTCTCTACACCGCTAAGAAATACGCCGTCCCGGCCCTGGAGGCCCACTGTGTGGAGTTCCTCAAGAAGAACCTGCGAGCGGACAACGCGTTCATGCTGCTCACACAGGTGCGTCTCATTCACGTGTGTGTGATGTTTCCACTCCCGGTTCCTGTGGTTCTGATTGTGTTGTCTGTGTTAAGGCGAGACTCTTTGATGAGCCGCAGCTGGCCAGTCTGTGCCTGGAGAACATCGACAAAAACACAGGAGACGCTCTGGCTGCGGAAGGATTCACAGATATTGATATCGGTAATGTATCATGGATTCAAATCCACGGTATACCGCTTTACAGGCCTGCTGCTCAGTCAGTGACAGGAATGAATCAGTATAAAAATTAGGGGTGTGAGGAAAAAATTGAGTCTCCGATTCATTGTGTTTCTGTCTTCAATGATCCTGGATCGATGTGCAATTGCACTATTTGTGCTTTAGAAACAGCCATAGTCTGCTTACTTTCAATTCCACACACAAACCATCGAAAGTTCATAAAGGTTGAAGAGAATTACAAAGGCAATCACTGGTTTTGTTGCGTAAGATATATGCACTGAGAGAAATGCATGCAATGCTTGATGTTACACCTACAATGCAATCTCACCCATCGGCATTCCAGTGTTTACATCTGCCGCTGTACATGATGTCATCAGTAATAATCAAACTGCTCTTGAGCACTCTTTATTGTGATAACTCTTTAGTGTCTAATCCTCACTATTAACTAGTTGCTTATTAGCATGCATATTACCAGGATATTAGCTGTTTATTAATACTTATAAAGCGCATATTAATGCATTATTCTGCATGACCATATTCTACTTCTCTTAATCCTAAACTTAACAACTACCTTATTAACTATTAATAAGCAGAAATTAGGAGTTTATTGAGGGAAAAGTCATAGTTAATAGTTAGAGAATTGGACCCTAAACTAAAGTGTGATCTTTATTGCTTCTAATGTGTTTCTTTGTTCTTCTTTATTTACGTGTCTGTTTTGAAGCTATTTAGTTTTTATTTAACTTTTAATTTGTAATTTTTTTTTTTTTAAAAAGCAGCTACTTATAATTACATGAGTGGTTAAATAAGAGAAGTACATTTAAAGTTTTAAAGATTTAAAGTCTAATTAAGTTGGTAACACTTTAGCATGGGGGACAATTATTAGCTTGCATATTGGCTGTTTATAATTATTTATAAAGCACATATTAATGCCTTATTCTGCATTACCTTATTCCACATCCCTTAATCCTTAAGAACTACAACAACTACTTTACTAACTATTAATAAGCAGTAAATAAGGAATTTATTGAGGCAGAAGTCGTAGTTAATAGTGAATATGTGTTCCTCATACTAAAGTGTTACCATTAAGTCTAATTTAATGAATTAATGAGAAAAAATCGGATCGTGACTCCCAGAATCGGAATCAGGATCAGATCGTGAGGTGCCTAAAGATTCCCACCCCTAATCAATATATCTCATTATCATGCCAATAATTTAAGTAGTTTTATGTACTTCATCCTATTGTTTTTTTAGTCGCATTGTCTATAATTAGTTTTTTGTTCTTGAATAACTACGTGAAGCAATGTTTTCTTTTACTTAACTGATAAATAAAGGCCACATACCATCGTTTTAAAAAAAGTTCAAAAGTTTGCGTTCAGTATGATTTTTTTTTTTTTTTTTAAAGAGGGGGTGTCACACACAGTTTCTGCCAATCTCATGTTAATCTTGAGTACATCTAGAGTAACAATGCATCCTTCATATATCCGAAAAGTCTTTAGTTTTATCATATTTATAAAAGATAGATACGCTAAACCGAGTCTTTCCGAAAAAGCCGAGCTCCTGGAGGCGTGCCGTGGGCGGAGCTAAAGTCATGAGCGCGCGCAGCTTTTGCGTAGAGATCGTCTGCTAGCTGAGACACCATTATAAATAAAAAGGGAAGAAAAATGTTTCTGTTGTTTACATTTTATGTACTTGCGGCGCCGATTGCCAACAAAACAGATATCTGATGCAGCTTTACTCACCACCCACGATCTGCAAATCCAGCTCCGAACTGGGACTT
Organism: Ctenopharyngodon idella; assembly: GCF_019924925.1. NCBI lineage: Eukaryota > Metazoa > Chordata > Actinopteri > Cypriniformes > Xenocyprididae > Ctenopharyngodon > Ctenopharyngodon idella. The sequence goes on along the minus strand of NC_067221.1, from coordinate 41,574,066 downwards.
GCTTACAAAGTATTCATCACCGAAATCCCGGGAACAAACAAACATACATGCACAACTCCGTTGCTGCCCCGGAAAAACAAACTTCATCCACTGTTCCCTTAAAGGTGCAATATGTAAGATTTTTGCAGTAAAATATCCAAAAACCACTAGGCCAGTGTTATATATTTTGTTTACTTGAGTACTTACAATATCCCAAATGTTTCCAAGTGTTTGTAAAGTTGGAGAAAATTGCAGTTTTAACCAAGGCTCCAGGACGTGTGAGGAGTCGCCTGTCAATTGCGTCATACCTGCGTCAACCCTCAGTCTGCCTCGGTTTCCGGTTTTATTTTGTAGAAACCATAGAAACACCAAAGACACTTTAATATATTACACGTTTTAAGACAAGGGAACAACTGTTTTGATATGTTTATAGACAGAAAACTAATTGTTGTTATATAGCTCAACACGTTTAGTCTTATTGTTTAAATCTAGTTTTCTTGATATTTTTCGAGTACCATGCTTTACCATGCCTCAGAGAAAAACACTATTTTGTCAAGTAGGTAACATAGCATAATCAGATGCAGCTTTATTTTTAGTAACAGTAATACAGAATTTCCTCCATCATACAATACGTTTTAAAATGAATTGCATGCCATTTATCAACACAGGCCATCCAACATTTCCTGCTCTGCTTCATACTACAATAACGTTAATAATCGCATCCATGAACATGATTTCTTCCCGCGTCTTATCCCTATTCTTTTGCACTGTCCGTTGAGGTGAAGACCACATGTCCCAAGATTCCGTGCTCAAACTTGTCATCATCAAGCTACGCCTTTGTTTTGAATAGGCCTTTAGAGCACAGAAATCCTACATACTGCACCTTTAACGCTGGGTTCTTTGGAAAGCTGAGAAAGGTACAACCAAAAACACACTCCTTTGGTGACAGGAGCTGCGTCTCATTTCGGAGGCTGCGTCCTTCAGAGATCGCATTTGAAGGCTGAATACTTCATCAAGGATGTCATATTTAAGAAAAGTAACTGTAATAAAATTGACTGATACTCATTGTGAGGTGTAAAATACTGTCATTTCTTTCTTACTTTGCTATCTAACGCTTATTTTTCTTAAATGAGACTGCCTCGATGATGTATGCAGCCTTCAAAGGGTGCAGCCCCTGAATTGGGACACAGCCATTGTTGAAAAATCTCTCGGCTTCCGTATCCCGAACGAAGCGTGTTGATGGGCGTGCTCTTGCTCTTGTTCTGGGTGATGTGTGTGTGCACACTTATCAGGGAGAAGTGCCTATACAATTAATTCTGCTCTCTTTTGACGTCATACAGGACACACTCGAAAAACACTACTTCCGGTTTCAAAGAGTTTATCTGGCACAGAAATACTCCGTCATACGTCCAACTCGTGTTTTCAAACTTTGGCCATGTTTAGCATGAGAATGACTCTCTTTAACAGTGTAAATAAGTCAGAATGGATGAAATAGCATTACACCCCCCCCTTTAAAGACATTAATACTTTTATTCAGCAAGTTGATCAAACATGACATTAAAGATATTTATAATGTTACAAAAGATTTCTATATTCTATTTCTAAAAGAATTCTAAATATATTTAGACAGTTTCTACAAAAATCTGAAGCAGCACAACTGTTTTCAACACTGATAATAATCATAAATGTTTCTTGAGCAGCAAATCATCATATTAGAATGATTTCTGAAGGATCATGTGACACTGAAGACTGGAGTAATGATGCTGAAAATTCAGCTTTGATCACATTTTACAATATATTCACATAGAACATATCTATTTTAAATTATAATAATATTTCACTGTATTTTTTTATCAAACAAGTGTATATTAATAATAAAATTTTTAATTGAGTTTGTTCAGGTGCATATTAGTTTTACTGTGGTATTGGAACAACTGAAGTACATGACAACCCGAGTTGGTTTCTCACAGATGTCTGTCTTTAACTCCCTCTCTCAGACACACTGGTTGCGGTGTTGGAGAGAGATACTCTGGGCGTGCGGGAGGTGCGTTTGTTTGGAGCGGCGGTTCGCTGGGCAGAGGCTGAAGCCCACCGGCAGCAGCTGCAGCCCACGCCGGAGAACAAGAGACGCGTGCTGGGAAAAGCCCTCGGTCTCATCCGCTTCCCGCTCATGACTATAGAGGAGTTTGCCGCAGGTCTCTGTCCGTGCTGCGCTCGCTTATGCTTTTAACCCTGTAAAGCCTGACATATCAAATAATAGAATTTAGCAAAAAAAGTTTGCATGTCTTTTTGTATTTGATACATCAGGCTTTTATGGCTCATATGGTTTTATATAGTGAGATTATGGAGCTCAGTTTAAATGAGCACATGTGTGGTGTGTGTTTCACTCAGGTCCTGCTCAGTCGGCCATTCTGACTGACCGAGAGGTGGTGAGTCTCTTCCTGCACTTCACTGTGAACCCTAAACCACGCGTGGAGTTCATCGACCGGCCGCGCTGCTGTCTGCGGGGGAAGGAGTGCAGCATCACGCGCTTCGGTCAGGTGGAGAGCCGCTGGGGCTACAGCGGGACCAGCGACCGCATCCGGTGAGCGAGAAGAGACGCCCGTGCGTTCATTCACAGAGTCACCGCCTGTGTGACGTCAACTAACTGAATGACCGTGTTTGCAGGTTCTCTGTGAGTCGCAGGATATTTATTGTGGGTTTTGGGCTTTATGGATCTATACACGGACCGACAGACTACCAGGTCAACATACAGGTACGTCTGTCCAACAGAACGAGTTTAGACAGCAATGCAAGGTCATTTAAAGGTGAAGTATGTCTGTTTCCAAACTTGTCAGTTCTCTGTTATTTTAGGATCATTGAGATACATTTATAATTTTTATTAATAGTTGGAATTAGTTTTGATAAAAATTTTATATATATATATATATATGTGTGTGTGTGTGTGTGTGTGTATATTAAAAAAACAACAGCAAAAAAAATTAGGTGCAAAACTACCTGTAATGATCAACTGAACAGCGTTGTTATTATAGTTAACTAAAACTCAATCCACAAAAAAAATTTAATAATAATTTAATCATATATATATATATATATATATATATATTTTTTTTTTTTTTTATTAAATTATTATTAAATGTTTTTTGTGGATTGAGTTTTAGTTAACTATAATGATAATGCTGTTCAGTTGATCATTACAGGTAGTTTTGCATGTCATTGTTTTTTTTTGCTGTCATTTTTGCACAATTTTTTGCACCTCATTTTTTTTGCTGTCGTTTTTTTGCACGTCTTTTTTGCTGTCATTTTTTTACGCCTCATTTTTTTGCTGTCGTTTTTGCACAATTTTTTGCACCATTTTTTTACGCCTCATTTTTTTTGCTGTCGTTTTTGCTCGCCATTTTTTTTGCTCGTCATTGTTTTTGCTGTCGTTTTTGCACTTTTTTTTTTGCTTGCGTTTTTGCACGTCTTTTTTGTTTTAATTGTTTTGCACGTCTTTTTTGCTGTCATTTTTTTACTCGTCATTGTTTTCGCTGTTGTTTTTGCACTTTTTTCTTTTTTTTTTTGCTGTCGTTTTTGCTCGCCATTTTTTGCACATCTTTTTTGCACATCTTTTTTTTTGCTGTCATTTTTTTTTTGCACGTCTTTCTTTTGCTGTCTTTACACGTCTTTTTTTTGCTGCCGTTTTTGCACATTTTTTTGCTGTCGTTTTTGCACATTTTTTTGCTGTCGTTTTTGCACATTTTTTTGCTGTCGTTTTTGCATGTCTTTCTTTTGCTGTCTTTGCACGTGTTTTTTCGCTGCCGTTTTTGCACTTTTTTTTTTTGCTGTTTTACACATCTTTTTTTTTTTTTTTTTTTTTTTGCACACCATTGGTTGTGTCAGACATTGTCATGTCAGCCCGCTCAAACAAACAGATCAGTGTTTGAAAGAGTTACACTCTTCAGGAAGTCAAACTACCAGTGACGTCCTTATAGTTTTACATTTATGCATTTGGCACACTCTTAAATGTGACTTAAAATGCATTAAAAGTTTACATTTTATCAGTTCATGTATTTCCCTGGGAATCGAACCCATGATCTTGCCGTTGCTAGTGGCCTGATCTTCTGTATGAGTTAAAGGAATAACTGTAGTATATATCTTGGGAAAGTATTTTAACACTCCAAACATGACCCACGTGTTCATTTACAGAATAATTCTAAAAGAGTAATGTTTGTAAATGCTTGTCTGCTTCACAATTTCTTTCAGATCATTCACACAGACAGCAACACGGTTCTAGGTCAGAACGACACCGGCTTCAGCTGTGACGGGTCGGCCAACACATTCAGGGTCATGTTTAAGGAACCGGTGGAAGTTCTGCCCAATGTCAATTACACAGCCTGTGCTACATTAAAGGTGAGGTCGTTTGTTTATTTGTTAATCTGCTTAAACTAACAGTTTAATCATCCACACCAAGATGATTGTTTGATGAATAGAAAGGTCAAAAGAACAATTTATTTGGAGTAGAAATCTATATAAATGTCCTTACGGTCAATTTAATGCGTCCTTACTTTATAAAAGTATTATAAAAATGACCGTTATTCCTTGTAAAGCGTAAATTGTTGTAATTTCTTTATGATTTTGTAATGTAATGGTTACTTTACTGAAATGAGGCAGCCTCAATGACGTATGCAGCCAACAAATGCGACCTTTTTGGACGCAGCCTTCGAAATGAGGCACAGCTACTGAAATTCAGATATGATAATGGCTGTTTCTTATCTGACATTCACTGTGGCCAATCACAACAGACTGGGCTGGCTGACCAATCAGAGCAGAGCAGGCTCTCAGAAAGGCGGGGTTTAGAAAGACCGAATCCTTGATTGAACCGTTTCAGACACTGAGAGAAAAGAGCTGATGCTGCAATGGATATTATGAGGAAATTAAAGTGTTTTTGACTTTGGATGAATGTAAACCTGTTGTAGGAGACTCCAAAACAAAATTAGGAACTTTTAAAATGGCACTATAGCAGCTAATGTACATTTATTGAATACATTTAATACATTTCAATACATTTATTGACTTTCATGACTTGCGAAACGAGTCATAAAGATCATCTTGATGTGCGATGAATCTGCCCATGTTTGTAACATTCCTCTCTCTCTCTTTCCTTTTCACAGGGTCCAGACTCACACTACGGCACTAAGGGCATGAGGAAGGTCACGCACGAGTCGTCCGGCACCGGCACCAAAACCTGCTTCACGTTCTGCTACGCCGCAGGCAACAACAACGGCACGTCCGTGGAGGACGGCCAGATCCCAGAAGTCATCTTCTACACGTAGGGGTCAAAAGCGGACCGCTTCGATTGGCACATAATATTGCACTTGACCGCAACACTGACAGTATATAACGGACGCACGAACCTCTCATCGCTGTTACAGGATGAAGGTTTGTCTGATGTTGCAGTTAGACTTTGGAGGGCTCATATTTACACTGACTGTTAACAGTGAATTACTCACCCATGACTGACTGACATGTAACAAATGTATCTTTATTTTTGTGTATCGGATTTTGCATCAGTCGATCTGGGTCGCAATTAAAAATCTTGCCAAAAAAGCACCTCATAATGTTTTAGAGCTTTACATTTAACTCCATTATATGGGAAAAAAATGACTTTTGATGTGTATGCAACTAATGATTTGTAGTTACGCTGCCCTACAGAAGCAAAGAGCAGTAATTACTGTACATATTACTGTCATTGAGTTTGAACTGAAATGGTCTTTTAGATTATTACATGGAAAAAAAATGACATGAAATCAATCAGTTTCCATGTTGGAGTAGTTACTGCGTTCAGCTTTGGTGTGGCAGTGTGATTGTAGACATGAAGTCTTTGGGAACATCTTTTCTTTTGTGCCAAGGTTTGCTCATACATTCAGCACTTAATTGAATTAGAGGGTGAAAATCCATTCAGGAACAGTATTTATTTACAGGATGAACCTCAGTCCTTGTGCATGCCGTCATTGAGACTGTTCAGATCAAACACACACACTGATGTTTCTTGATTGTAGATGGGTCGGTTATATTGGGTCTTTGTATGACTGCTCATGTCCAATAAAGTTAAATCATTCTTTACATTTGAATATTTTTGTCCACTCGTTTTTAGGACTGGATTTATTGTTTACAAACGTGACCCATTAGTTGAGCAATTCGAGTGACTGAATACAAAAGGACTGAATAAAGGAAAATTCTAGTTTTATATCCTAATAATTTGTGTATAATAAGTTAAATAAATAGAATATTTCTTCAATATGTTTGTGGTTAAACAGGCCAGCTTCTCAGCTCAGTCTCTGTTTTTGTTAAGTTTATTTATATATCACTTTACAATACAAAACTTTACCAATATTACATATTTTGGATTAGTTTTTATTTTTATCTTTTTCCATTTACATATTGATTTTCATTTTCTTGTGTTTTGTCATTTTTATTAGTTTTTTTTTTTAAATGTCTAGTTTTTATTAATTTAGTTTTACTAAATTGAGAAATGTTGCTTTGAAAATATGTTAAAGTTTTTTGTTTTATTTCAGTTATTGTTTATTTTAGACTTTCTAGCAATGATTTTTGTGTTTTTAGTTTCAGTTTTAGTTAACTATAGTCAGTACATACTTTCAATTTCAGCTTCATCGATAAAGTGTATAAATTATTAAATACTACAGATTAAAATAGCTTTGACAGTGAGATTTGATTCCTTTGATAAAGCCAATGAATTCAGCTGTTAACCACATTAACTATATTAGCTGCGCTCTTTTTCTAAATCTGAACAAGTTACTAGTAATGATTGTCATAAACGTGGGTAAATATTCCAGGTGTCCGTGCAGGAAGTTTTTCTTTTAGTCATTCTTCAGTTTTTCTGGTGAGATTGTGACATTAAAGGGGCTATATGTAAAAATTACCGTATTAATCGCTTTTATTGGGACTGTGAATAGCTTGTAACTTAAAAAACGAGACCTAAACCGACTTCCTATGTTGAAAGATTGTAGACTCGGGACGTTTTTGCCGGGAAAATAGCACCAAGTGTGTGCACGAGCATCAAGTTGATGGCTGCAGTTCACTTTATGGCCACCGGTGTCGCTAATAACAAGGGTTTCTGAATTCTACATAAAGTCTTTTATATAGAAACGTTCTCAGTGACTGTTTGCACATATTCCAGTTATGTATGGAAACTGTCACAAGAGACCCTTTTCACAGACTGTAATGACGCGTTTTAACGGTCATCAATATTATAAAAAAAAAGTTTTTATATTTTCATTTTTTTTTTAAATGTATGTACATTTATGACACTATACATTTTATTATATTACCTTTGCATCAAATTACAAAAAAATAGTTAACGCTGCTGTAAAAATGACATATTTTTCTGTTCTGACTGCCGTTATCAATCGCTCTCTATTTTTTTCCTCTTTTTGAAAGTTGTGAAAACACAATTGTGGAGTTTTTCTTTTGCTATTTGAGCAAATGGAAACACAAAAAAATATATATTTAATGTATTCCCTCATTCACCGCCATAGACTTTTACCCAACTATGACGACTTCCACTTCTGAGAAACCTGGAAATGTGAAAAGGGTCTAGTCCAGCACTTCCACAATAACATAAGCCCACTGGAAAACTTCCGGTGAAATGTCACTTGTTGGTGTGTTGAGCATCAATAGTGTAATACTTAGTTTAAAAAAAAAATAAAATAAAAATAAAAAAAATACTTAGTTTATAATCAGAATATAGTCACTTAAATAGTCAGACCTAGCATTAATTTAGTTATTCAAACGTAAGACGACATAAAAAAAATAAAGACGTACCTCAGTGTTCCTCCTCGGCTAAATTCAATTCAACCATCAGTTTTCACACTTTTGTGTGAAAAAAAAAAAGTGTCAAGACACTGTGAATTAAAGATTCATTGTGCACTTTGGTTAGATTAATTGAATAAAATTTGAGTGTGCTGAAATCATTGATCTTGCACTGACTGACAGCTTCAGTGATTATAAAGGGAGGGAGCGGTGCTCGCTTTCTGTGCAATTAATTAACAAGAAAAGTTATTGTTTTTCATGAGATTTTGTGAGTACTTCATACTTCACCTTGACAATGTATTTTTAAACCTAGCAAAACTGAGAGAAAAACTAACAGTAAATGGCTAATATATGCGCAAATAAATGCTCTCGCCGCCTTTTTAATTTTTAAATAAAAGTGTTTTCTATCAAATGTTGGATTCGTTTGGTTTTAGAAATGGGGACAATCTCAGAAGGATGAACAAATAATGTTGTGGTCATCACATTAAAAATAACATTTGAAGTTCTGGAGAAATGTTGCGTGTGCGCGTCTAATTACAGACACCGCGTTTCTTATTCAAAAGTTCTTTATTGCAATCAATAAAACTGGTTTATTTGCAAATTAGGAAAGTGTGATAACTGCATTAAAATATGAATACAACATTAAAAAGTCAACCATTGATGGTTTTGTGTCGATGTACAGCGAGTACAGAATGAACAGCTAACAGTTCACCGGAAATGCCCAAGCTGGAAAGCCAGGAACACATGAGCAATGGGTGGGTTCAAACATGGTGCTATCTTCTAAGTTGTGCATCAGATCCAGATGTAAATACCTGTAATACTCTCTGGTCTCATATTCACCTTTTGTTGTCAAATCCAAATGTTTTTAGTCTACAGCAAAAATAAAGGAATTGGCCTCACTGTTCCGATACTTTTGGAGGGGAGTGTATATATACAGTATCTCACAGAAGTGAGTACACCCCTGGCTGTGTGTTGAGTTATTTTGAGGGGACAGCAAATTTACACTGCTGTACAAGCTGTACACTCACTACTTTACATTGTAGCAAAGTGTCATTTCTTCAGTGTTGTCACATGAAAAGATATAATAAAATATTTACAAAAATGTGAGGGGTGTACTCACTTCTGTGAGATACTGTGTGTATATATATATATATATATATATACACACACACACATATATATATATACACACAAAAAATAAACAACTATAATAACAGCACAATGATGCTAAAATAACATTTCAATTTCTCACTAACATGAAAGTAAAATTATGGACTGAAATAGCTAGAACTTGTCCTTACAAAAAGGTTTAACATTATCAATGAAAAATCCTTCTAAAGCACTTATTTCAACATTTACTGATATATTGTTTTCAGTTTACATTTAATGGACCTGAGCTAACATGAACCGTTGCATTTATAACGGTCAGCATTACTGTAAAAAAAATATATATTACTCAATGCATTAATACTAATCTCTTAAACATGTCTTCATTATAAATCAAAGATTTTTTTTTTTAAATCAAATGAACATGATCTAAAACAGGGAACCTACTTAATGGTTGCAATTATCACCACCAGAACTTTAAATAGTTTAAAAACCATTTAAGACATCTTAATTCTTGTGTAATCAATGTAGCATTTCTGAGCTCATAAAGACTGCATATTTGAATTTTATTTAAAAAAAAATAAGGTTATGCCATGGAACTGTTTAATAGAGACTAGAAATGGTAAAATTGCAGCACGAAAGCCTGTGGACACATGAAATCAACATCTAGACTGACCAGCAATGAAACACCACACACTTGAGTAATTTTCCATTTTTATTTTCTTTTAGATTTACATAATCCACTTGACTTTCCTGTTTGCATGTGAGAAGTGTGTCATGTTTGTGCCCTGTACCATCCAGTCCCTCTCATGTACTCTGAGGGAAGGAAGTGAGTGCAGGAGGGAAGGAATGAAACAGGAATAAGAATAAAGCGTCGAGGTTGGGCTACAGGGGTAGACGTGTCCTTCAGACGTTTATAACTTGTCCAGGTAGTTGTCGAGTGCTGGGATGCCCTCTTTCAGGCCCTTGCGTTTGCGTGTGTCACCGACGATCTGGAAAGGTTTGGACGTGGCGTCTTTGGGGTCACCCGGCAGGATCTGCCAGTGGTCGAACACGCACTGAGGGAAGGCCTGACCGCCGGTGTTGGAGCGCAGGTCAGCTGTGAAACCTGTACACAGATACAAAATATTTATTTACTTAAATTTGTCAATGAATAATTCAAAAGATTTGTTCAAAAAGGCTTGAAAGAGTTCATATTATCTGGCTGGTAGTAGTAAAAATATATAAAAATGAGAATATATATAATAAAAATAAGTTCCAGTGTAATTCAGACTTGTTTATAGTTAAAGTCCTGCAGTGGGCATGAAGTTCTCTCTGGATATTATTGGTATTTATATATAATAATAAAAATAAAAACCTTTTCTAGCATTTAATTCAACATTTAGAATTTAAATAGTTCCATAATTATTAAATACATTTAAAAACTGAGACTGATTTTTAACATCTCGTTAAATTTGTAAACATCTCATATCCTTTTGAGGAAAAGCATTTACTAGAACACAATCATTAGGAATGAGAACTTGTGCTTGTTCAAAACTGGTTTCTTTATCTAAAAGCAGCATGCAAAATGTCATACAGCAGCACAGAAAAGAACATGTTCTGGCTGAGTTTGCAGTCTGAAAGTGATGAGAGAGCAGAAATGAATGCCGCAACGTACAAAAGAAAATAGCAAACACGCATTTCTATTGTGCCGTTATTGCCGTTGCACAACAAACGTACAGCGCAAGCAGTGTAGCCCGATTCAGAAGTGAATCTTGGACAAATTCATCCATCAAAGAGTGTTTCAAATTCACAAATTAATGGTATGAATCAATTAGAGTGGTTCTTGACTCACTGATTCGGTATAAGTTACTGGCTGGTTGTTCATTAGCCAAATGTGAAGTTAAAGACATTCAGTAGAGTTTTTGGTACTATTTTTTAGTTTTAAGTATAAAGATCACTTGTGTCATAATAAAACAGCACTTAGTTTTTTGGCAAAAATCTACTTTGAATACAAAGCTTTTGTCTGATAAAAAGACATTAAACGTAATGAAGAAACAGAAGCAGGTGAATAGTTACTCACCGAAAGACTCGTTGACAGGCAGGAAGGCCTTAACGACAAACATGGGCGTTCCCATGACCTGAGACTCCTCAAACACGTGTCCTCGTTTTCTGTTCAACACGCCGTAGATGCCGCCGACCACCTGCTCTGGGCACTATGATAGAGAGAGAGTGTGTTGAGATTGAGAAACGCTCATCCGTAAAAGAAAATTGAGGCAATTACACTGAAGTTGACATGAAGGATTTGGCGTCTCACCTGAATCTCCACCAGGTAGACGGGCTCCATGAGTCTGGGCTCGGCTGTGAGCTGACAGGCGTACAGAACCCTGCGGGCCGTGGGAATGATCTGGCCACCGCCGCGGTGGATGGCGTCTGTGTGGAGTGTGACGTCATGGATGTCGAAACGGACGGCACGCATGTTCTCCTCGCACAGCACACCCTGAGGAGAGGAACAAGACCATGAGCATGTGGTGTTCTCACTTGCAAAACTTTGTTTAAAAAAAAAAAAAAAATTATATATAAGCAAATAAAACTGAACATCAGTAACCAGGAGCAAGAAAGTCAAAAGAACAGAGCGGGAACAAAAGTCCAGGTCCAATTTTCCTTCAAAACCCAACACAACACTTGATTTGAATGTGTTCATGTCTGTGGAGGTCTCAGATGTTTGTGGTAGGGGTTATCCATCACTTCATCAGAGTGGTGCATGATTTCTCCTCATAGACCAGCCAGGACATCAACAGGACCATTCAAACCAAACCTCACTTCATTCTGAACATCTCTCACCTCTTTAGTGGCCCACTGGAATCCAGCCACGACGCTGTCCTTGATCTCGTTCAGGTACTGCACTCCCTTGGTCACGTCCACCAGGACGTTGGGTCCGGTTCCGTCAGGTCCGAAGCACCAGATCTTACGGGCCTCTGTGACCTCCCACTCGTATTTGTCGGCCAAGTAACGGGCGCGGGCCTTGAGCTCCTGACGGGACGTCACCTCGCCCTTGTCGATGTCTTCAGCGAGACCGTCGGGGAACGGCCTGGCCTTCATGTACAGACGGTTGTGCTTGTTGGGGGATTTGGACAAACACATCTGGTCTGATTCTGCACTGACCGTCTCCCTGTATGACACAACAGGGTCTGATTTCTGTAGGAGAACAAGATCGATGGATGAGTTACATCACTAAAGGTTATTTGCATTTAAAATGTATTGCCACATCAGATTCACAGGCTGATTATTTTTGTAGTCTGCTGGAATACATTTACATGACTTAAGTCAAATTCTGTATGTCACTTCAGTACTGCTCTTCACCTTCTGCCTGAAACTCCATTTTAGGGTACGTTTACACAACGATGTACTAATATCAGAAGTTTACCTTTTCTTCTTTCACGTAAAAACGATGTCAAAATAATCCCTGTTTGCGCAGATCCGCAAAAACGCCTAAAACACTATTATTATATTGTCTGGCCAGTAGATGGCAATGTCACTTTGTAAAGAAACATTACGCGCCTATAGACTGAACACGTAATGCACATGACATCAGTATTGTTTTTAGGGATGCACAATATATCAGCCACAATATCAGTATCGGCCCAATAAGAACATTTGGCCGATATATTAAAGCTGATAATAATGGATTATTTCCTTCAGCTGAGACGCTTCAGATGTGCACTGTCCACAATGATGGTTTTGAATTGCTTGAAATACGATTAAAAATCACTTCAAAAAGAAAAATACAGTTAAGTGCAACATGTGCAGCGCAAGTTTGTCATATAGACTACATAAAATTATAATGAGAACATTATAATTGTGTGTTTGGGACACGGATTTCAATGGTGAGACTTTTTTGTAATCAGGCTCTCAAATTATATAAATTTGGATAATAATTGCAGGATTACAAACGAGACGTTTCAGCTATATTACACACTAAAGGAAAGGGGAAAGTAAAATAAACAATGTGAGCACTTTAAATTAAATTATTCATGCACAAACCTTAAGTGGAATGCACGCATGGTCCTCCTCCAGATCTTTAAGGCAGATTTCCAGGTGAAGTTCTCCAGCGCCAGCGATGATGTGCTCTCCAGACTCCTCAATGATACACTGCACCATGGGGTCGGACTTGGCCAGGCGTTTGAGTCCCTCCACTAGTTTGGGCAGGTCAGCAGGATTCTTGGCCTCCACTGCCACTCTGACCACAGGGCTGACGCTGAACTTCATCACACGCATGTTGTGGGCCTGCTCGAAGGTCGTGATGGTCCCGGTCTTCACCAAGAACTGGTCTACGCCAACCAGACCCACGATGTTACCGCATGGCACGTCTTCGATGGGCTCGACATAACGTCCCATCATCAAAATGGTCCTGGAATTGACATTCAGGGTCAGAAACGAGGTACACAATTTTTTGACCTGGTTAATGAGTTAATCATGTTAATGATGCACTGAAGACTTTCAGCTGAAACAGAAAACCCCGGTTCATTGCATGACCAATGATCAACATTCAAAACGCAAAGTCATTTGGCACTGAATTCAAAACTGAAATGCATAAAACACCAGTTTATCTCGAAGTACCACCACTACACAAAAGAATTACCATGGTAAAACAATGTTTATTTACAATTACCATGACACTAATGTTTTTGGACATTAACCAAGTTTTATTATCAGTTTTTATATTTACCACAGTACTATCATGTTTTTGGGACATTTAAGCTGATTTATATATTATAGTTTGTAATGTTTGGAAATTTGAACTTATCATTTTAGTTCCTTTAATTTTTTAATATTACCATTTAGGTTTGAGAGCCAAAACCACTGAGACAATGACATTAGTGTTTATGATGTGATGTTTTGACTATACAAAAATATAAATATGCGCTATATTACAAATTCTGATGTCTTCATTTAATGCATGTTTGAAAGTTTATTTGAGTTTATTAAATTTGATTTATTAAATAAACCATTTAAAAATATTTAATTAATTTTTAAAATTATTTCAGTGCATCACTAGTGTTAATGTGTCTGGAGTGCTGCAGACCTCTGGATGGGTTTCAGGTAGAGATCCTCTTTTTTCCCAGGGGTGAAGTTTGGTCCCATGATTCGCACTTTCAGCCCAGTGGACACAACACCAGAGAACACGCGGCCAAAAGCATAGAAACGGCCCTTATCGGTGGTCGGCACCATTTTTGAGATGTACATCATGAGGGGAGCCTTCGGGTCGCAGTTCTTAATACCTGTGAACAGAACATTTATTTTAGGGACAGTCCAAGTCTGTGCATTAGCGATTTTCAAGCATGACGTAGAAGAAAAGAAACACCCGACAAAGTGGAGTGCATTCAAAATTTGACTAGAAACCCTATGCATAAATACAACCCCACACACAGCAGATAAACTACGGTCATACCCATGGCAGCTTCATCATCTCCAGGTCCTTCATAAAGCAGCTCGCAGCGGTACTTCTGGGCCGTGACGGGAGAGGGCAGGTGGATGGTGATCATCTGAAGCAGAGCTTCTCCGGCGGGCAGCCAGCGGCGCATCACGGCCTTCAGCAGGGGCTTGCCTTCTTTATCCTTATCCTCGGCGTCCAGCTTGATTTCCAGCTTATCAATCAGTTTGGCAGTTTCTTCCTTCTTGAAGTTCATGATGGCATCGAACACCTGGAGATTGAGGAAGTGAGGTATGATCACCAGTGTATCGAATACAGGTTTGCACAACCATTTGAGGCTTCGGTTGGCAAGCCGATTCATACCTTAAAGATGGGGTCCAGGATGAGCTGGGCGAAGGTGCGGGGCAGTTTCTTTCCATCAGGGCCGTTGGCGGACTTGCTGAATTTACCGGTGGCTGGGTCAAAGTATCTGGAAGAGCAGCAGAGAATGAGTAACAGGGTTCCTTCACATTTTCAAATTCCATACTTTTCCGGACTCAAATTTCCAAACCTCTCTGTAGACTTTGGACCATATTTCATAAACGGGTCATATAGCATTACATTTATATAGTACAATCTCTAAATATTTTCCTCAGGTTTTGTTAATTGGTTTTTCTTGAAGGGATAACATCCACTTGCATAATGTAAAGAAACCTAAAACGCTTTATAACCTGCATATTTTCACCTCTGACATCAGTTTGATACTGTAAATTAGGGATGCTCTGATCCGCCTTTTTTGCCTCCAATACCAATTCCTGGGATTCAGTACTGGCTGGTTTGACTTTAACATTACTTTGTAAAAAAATAAACCAATAGCTTCACTAGTAGGCGTTCAAAATAATCAGGAGTCTGGCTGACTCCATTCATGACTCGTGACTTGTTTTTCATGAATGTTTGGGTCATACATGAACACATTTATATATAAATATACTGTAAAATTAAGACATTTTAAATTTTTAGCTTTTTTTTTTTTTTTTTTTTTTTAAAGGCAGCAACATAAGATAGGACAGAACTATAAAGGCTATTAACAATCTTTCATTGCGCAAAAGTATAATATGAACGACTCCCATACAGAGCGGCACCGTTGTGTATTACCAGTATCTATGCAATCGTTTGAGCCTTTTCTTTTAGCAGTTTTAAATTTCAGTTACTGTGCGTGTGAAGAACAATTCATAGTGCTCTCTACTCGTGTTGTGATTTAACAGACACCTGGGAGAAAGTAAAATGATTTAGAAACCACGATAAACTTCGGCAAGAAAGTCCTTTTATGCAAAACCATAGACCTTTGTCTACAGATTAAGTATAACTGAAACATTTAATCATCTTGGAGAGTTTCATCGTGTTGACTGCCGTAACCGAACGCGGCACGCAGTTTGAATGCTGAATTGAGAATGACTGACAGCCACAGTGGAGGGAGGCATTTACGTGAACTTAAATATTCATATGCACCTCACATTAAACTATGGAATGGCTTCAGAACACTTGGAATATAGTGTGCAAACACTTTATGGTGCTTTTTAATGTTTTTGTGCCTTTTGTGGGGCTTAACAGAATAGTACACGCACTATATCGGATTTGGATCGGTCCCATCTAAACGATACCCAATCCGGCAAAAGCGGCAGTATCGGATCGACGCATCTACTGTAAATGTGGTTTGATGTTGCACCATCAACAAACAGCAAAGTACAGTCTGAATTAAATGATCATCTGCTCCTTTATCTGTAGCTGGACTGAATGGCAGACGCACATTCATTTAGTGAAGTTCAAAAGAGACTCGCTTATGGCAAAGACAAACAGTTTTGCGTTAATAAAATGTGCGCCTTGAATTCATCCAGTCATGTTTTGCAATCACTAAACTTTTGCTATGAATTTTTTTTTTTTTTTTTTTTTTTTTTTTTTAGTAATTACTTTATATTTTAGAAAATTGAATGGGGGGGAAATAGTCTGGAAACATTTTCAAATAAAAGGGTTCACCGAGAGTTTCCTCAAGAATGCTTTAATCTAAAGTGACAGTAAAGACATTTATAATGTTACAAAAGATTCCATTTCAAATAAATGCTGTTCTTTAGAACTTTCTATTCAAAGAATCATGAATAAAAAGTATCGGTTTCCAGATTTCAACATTAATAAGCATTTCTTAAGCAACAAATCAGTATATTAGAATGATTTCTGAAGGGTCATGTGACACCAAAGACTGGAGTAATGATGCTGAAAATTCAGCTTTGATCACAGGAATAAATCACAGTTTACTATACATAGAAAGCTTTTAAAATTGCAAAATTTCACAATATTGTTTTGACTTAAAATCAAATAAACAGTATTGCTGAGCATTTGAACTTTCTTCAATTCACATGAATGAATAAAATGGTATTTATGGTTTCATTTAAGGTATATCATCATCATGAATCTCACCTGTCACCCCAGAGTTTCTTCATCATGTCCTCCACTTTCTTACAGCGTTCAGCTGGGCTCAGCTGACCATCACCTTTAGCAGCAAACTTGGCCACATACATCTCGGCAAACTGCTTCAGAGTGAAGGCCCAGCCGTGCAGACCGGAACCAAAACCCACAGTACCGATCACTGGATCAATCTGAGAGAAAGCAGAATAAATATACATCACAAATCAACTACATCACTGCTCTAACATCATTTGGGACTGCAACTCTGAAAGGGTTTGAAAGACTGAAAGGTGAAAAACTGAAAGACTGAATGGGTTTTAAAAAAAAAAAAAAAAAAAAAAAATCACTAAAGGATCAGCGCAGGTCTCAGATATTGTGGTTAGTTGTTTGTACATCAGCTCATCAGAGTGGTGCATGATTTCTCCTCATAGACCATTTAAGCATTTCTTCACTAATTTCATACGTTAAACAAAGTTAAGCATGTTCTCACCATGATGCTACCCATAGGTCCACCCTCGTCCTCTCCGTAGGTGGAGATGATGACGTTGACGTTCTCCACAATGCGCTGGAAGGTTTGGTACAGCTCCTCAGGCTCCAGCTGCAGCTCCAGCAGGGCACGGTCCATCTTGTTCATCATCAGCACGGGCTTAATGCGCTCGGCGATGGCCTGTCTCAGCACCGTCTCTGTCTGCACGCACACACCTGAGCAAAACACAGATATTTAGCATCCTGTAGATTCAGTAACCCGTGAATTTTAGACCCTATGAAGGTCATAATTAGGACAGTATGAAATCAGTTTTTTTTTCCCCACAAGTTCTGTTTTTTTTCCCTCTTCTAATTAAATTTTTCCAGATGCAGTTTACAATTTCTGGATGCTGTTTTGCTGCCTAAATTTCAATAACCAAAAAGCATGTCTAATTAATTGAAATGAACTTAAGTTTTATATTTCATTATACAGTTTAACAAATTTCATAGGGCTCTAAAAACTCTTTACACAGTTTAACAAATTTACTAAGATCATTTCAATTAATTAGACAAGCTTTTTGATTACTAAAATTAATTCAACCAGCAAAAAGGCATCCAGAAATTTTAAAGTAGAAAAAAAAAAAAAAAAAAAAAACGCCATCCAGACAAATTAAATGGGGAAAAAAACAGAACTTGGGGGAAAAATAAAACTGATCCCCCCCCAATTCTGTTTTCTCCATTTTATTTTTTCTGGATTCAGTTTTATTGGTTTCATTACATTTTAACAAAAGCATGTGTGAATTCAAGTAATCAACTAAAACTTAATTATAACATTTACAATAAATAGCACCCTATGAAAACATGTCAATTTAATTTTTTTCATGATTCAATACAAATTTATTATCCAAAATGGGATAATCATTAAGGCAAAAAACGTTAATTCATCTTTTAAAATAAGCAAATTTTCGTGCTGCACAGCAGAGGTTTACTAGTAAAGCTGAAGAAAAAAAAAAATATATATATACTCTTTAAATTTGTGATTATTACTTTGGAGTTTTGTGTACCGTTACACCCCTACACAGTACGATACGTACCTCGGTTTTGAAGTCACGGTTCGGTTTTCAGTACAGCAGGTGGGGAGAAAACTAAACATAAAATTGCTTTTTTTTATTAAACAGTGGTTTACTGAACAAATTGTGTTTGTCTTTAAATATATTAAATTATAACTAAAAGTTTAAGGATAAACAAATTCTCTGCTATTGCTATAAACTATGTAGGAAGCCCTTACTTGAACATTACTATAATATTAAAGGTGAGCCCAAACTATTAGCCTAAATTCAATTGCTTTTTATTTTTAGATAAAATAATCACTCAAACTGTAGGCCTGCACAAACATGTAAGCTGCACCTAAGGCAGTTTTGGCATTAACTTCTAAATGTTTTTACTCCAATTCGTTGATGAAATAATCATTTCTACACAGTGGCTGTCATTTTCACAACAGATTTATATAAACATACATTAAATACCCTAATCAGGACATCACTAAAAGGTTAAGTAAAACATAATGATTATATAGGCTAATACAGTGCATATATTAAGCGAAAGAGTTCATTTCTCTAGCGAACTAACAAACTTTGGACACTAAATGGCTTTTCGGAGGTAAATGCTACATGACACATTGTTTACAAGCTTTCATTGATGTCTTTCCGCCGTTGAAACACTGACTGAGCGATTACATGAGATATATGACCGTTTCAGTAAGTTGTACTGTATCTTTCAACATACCTTCTGATGTTCTTTCATGTTTATTCTGTAAATAGTATTAAAGGGGAGATGATCGCGTTCACTCGCGCTCCACGCTGCCGGTTGAATTCAGGCGCCTGTACAGTGATCTGTCACGCCGCAAAGCACGTCAAAACGGCATTTTCTGTTTAAATTTCGTGATTTCGTGGACAGAATTTGAAGGACGACACTGTTTCTTATCGAAAGTAACAAAGCGCAGAGCTTATTGCGATTATTGGTGGTTAGGCTACAATGTAATGCTTCGGTACACACGTACACCGAACCGGTTCGGTACGAACACGTGTACTGTTACACCCATATTACTTTGAGAAGTACATACTATTCTACAATAGTGATATATTTTTGTCAATGTGATCAAGTTAAACCAAACTTTGCGCTTTAATATTCAGACACTCCTCTATATCACAGTATCATTAAGTGTACAGCCCTAATTTTGATTTATTCATCCAAAATTTGCCCAATTCCGTGACATTCCGCATTATACTGTAGATTTCATTTTAACGACCGGTTTCTGCGATTCATTCCATGCTACACCGTACGATGCATGAACACAGTAAAACATTTACCAGAGACGCAGTCCACCACAACCAGAGCTCCATCGGTGACACGCAGAGCGGCCGTGACCTCAGAGGAGAAGTCCACGTGGCCGGGAGAGTCGATCAGGTTGATGAGGAAACCAAATCCATCCTTACACTGCTTAATGAAGGCCATGTCATTCTCAGTCAGCTCGTAGTACATGGAGATGGCACTGTAAAAGAGGCACAACAGAAGGGAACTCAACAACAGGCTCTTTGTACATCAGTATTAGACACTCAGCTTGGCTTTTGTTTTTGTTCTAGTGAGCATGTCACAATTGGTTTGGGTTATGTTAGTCAAAACAGGGTGAAGGGCACATGGTTGGATTTTTCAACATAGAAAATGCACAAATATTTAATTTTATTCCAGTGTGGGAAATAAATTAGACATGACTCAATACCATAATGCAGTGACATTGCAATTTAACAGTACTTTGCCCTTATGCACATCTCAACCACTCCCTAAAGCACATTATTTATAGTCATGACATGGGTGATAGTGTTTTGATTGCATTTTATTTATAGGATTGCAATATTACAATCCCCTGACACTTCCAATCGTCTTACGTGGATTTGATGGTGATGCAGCGCTCCTGCTCGTCTTTGCGTGTGTCAGTGAAGCGGGTCTCTCCGGCGCGGGCGGAAGCGATGATTCCAGCCTTGGACACCAGAGAGTCGGTCAGCGTAGATTTCCCGTGATCCACGTGCGCAATCACGGACATGTTACGGATGTTGGACTTCTTGTCCATGATGGCACGGATCTGGTCGACTGTGAAGTTCACCTGGAATAGAAGAAGAGAGCAGTGAGAAATTCTCACAAAAATCAATTTCCATGCGTTACAAAAGAACCGTTTTTGACAAACTTCTTACAGTAAAAAGCTTAAGTTAAGCTTTCTACTTTATACTGGTACTTCACAGACAGCATTTTCAACACAATGTCACTCATTCGGACAACACAATGTTTGATAACGTCACTATGATTAGTTAGTATGCGGTTGTGAATTCAGCTGTTTGTTCATATATAGTTGAATAAACATTCAAGCAGGTACTTTAACGCCCTGAATGAACAAAACATTCACCAATTGCTGTTGTAAATCCCAAAAAGTGGGAGGAAACATCTTTCCTAATTAGGCCTACACTGCACAAAGCTTATCTTCTGTCATAAACAGTATCATTAAGGGAAAAGCTCATACATAGATTAGTTACAGCTATTTATTGGTAATTTAACCGAAGAATTCATGGACTATTCAGAAAATAAATATTCAATTCTGTACCTGAAAACTAATGCTAGACTTACCTGAAACACACTGTATATTTTATTTGCATCTTAGCTCTATTGTATTTATTTGTGCTGTTGCTTGTAATTAGATTATTTTTTATTTTTCCCCTAAACATAGGGCAATGTATTATTAGTGTAACCGTACCGAAACCGTGACACAAACCGAACCTTACACCCCTATATACTAAACACACATACAATGCAAATAGTGATATTTAGATGTAAATATCAAAATGTGTCAAGTTCAATGTAAGTGTGTCACGTGCTTATAGCAGAGCCTGTCAAAAGTATAAACTAGCAGTATCGACTTACTGACTGTTTGCATTATTTTGCCGCGGCGTCACATTACATTAAACTCAATGGCTTTTACTTAAACCCGTGAATAAAGCACCGGTTAAATATTCATCGCTTGCGCCCTTTACACGGTTTACCGGAAGCCGTTGCGCAAACAATAGGCGGCCATGTGCGTGATGTGACCACGCCGATGAACCGCACATGCGGATCGCTCCTCACACGTGACTGCTGTGCCGGTGCGGCCAGTCTGAACACACCCGACACCTGCCGTTAAACCAGCCGGCAAAGTGACTAAAACCACACACAGCCCCTCACAAACAGACGGAAAACATAAGAACTAGTAGTAGAATTAAAATATTAGGATATAGAGTTACAAAAAAGGCTACCGGTGGGTTTTACATAATATTTTTTCCTCATACACGCGATTCTTTCCACAATACGTGGCATCGTGAGCTAACAAGCTAACCAGGCCCGGTCTGACAGAGCCGGGAAAACCAAACCAAACGACCCAAAATTACATATCAAGGCTGTGGTTTTGTATTATTTCGCTGAAATAAACTACTTATAATCCAGTAAGAAACAACGACAAATAATTTGTAATGTGTTTTAAGAAATGAGTCATGCCGCAAAACAGCAGCTGCCATTTTGTTTTTCGGGAAACAACTAGCCGGCCTTTTCTCGCACACATCTAACCGAAAATCCCGTTAAACACAAAAATAATTCATCTAAGATCTGAATCCGCTCCCCGCGCAACGGTATCGAATCAAATATTATGTATGATACGTACCATTTTGACAGATGTTTCTCGATTCACTCAGCACTGATATTGGAACAGAGAGCACGCTGCCTTCCGCTGGTGGGGACAGGCAGGGGAGAAGAACGCGTCATGCCGCAGCGCGGTTTTATATTCAGCAGACGCTTTCAGCTCTGCGTCATGACGCAGACAACGCCGATTTGTTCTGTTGAAAAATACAGCTCCTCCTGGTGTCACACATGAGCAAAATCACAGTAATAGATAAAATATGGCATTTACCAGTCATGTGTCATGGCTGAAATACAGAGGAAAAATCTAAGAAAATAAATAAATAAGACATTAATTGCATAATGTTGAAGTAAATAAAAGATTACATGAATAAATAGTTACATACATACATACAAATAAACATACATACATTTGATTCATATAAAGGTATTTTAAATATTTTAAAGTGTCAAAAGGTCATTCAGTTTAACCGTCCAAAGGTCAATACAGCCGTTTCATTTGTGATTAAAATATCCGTAGAAGTCGTTGCTTTGTTATGAGAAAGAATGTGAGGAAAAATTAATTTTGGTTAAACCGAATTACTTTTTTTGGTGACAAACTTAGTCCATCTTGTAAAAAATGACAAAAGCAGTGTTAATTGATTATAAAAACCACATAATCTCATTGTTAACAATTAATACAACTTCAAAATAATAATAATTATATCTCCCTTATGTTTTTTTTACACTTTTAAAAACCTTATTCGTCAATGACCCATTTACATACAATACATACAAACAAACAAACATAAATTCATACATAAATTCATACAAACATACATACAAACAAACAAACAAACATAAATTCATACATACCAACATACATATGTACACTGCCTTACATATACATACATACATACATACATACAAATATAAATTCATACATACATACATACATACAAACATACATACATACATGATGCATACATGCATACATACATACAAACATACATACATGATGCATACATACATACCAACATGCATACATACATACATACATACATACAAACATACATACATACATACATACATACCAACATACATACATACATGCATACATACATACAAATATAAATTCATACATACATACATACAAACATACATATATACATACATACATACATACATACATACGTACGTACAAATATACATACATGATGCATACATACATACAAACATACATACATAAATACATACCAACATACATACATACAAACATACATACATACCAACATGCATACATACATATATACATGATGCATACATACATACATACATACGTACGTACAAATATACATACATGATGCATACATACATACAAACATACATACATAAATACATACCAACATACATACATACAAACATACATACATACCAACATGCATACATACATATATACATGATGCATACATACATACAAACATACATACATACATACATGATGCATACATACATACCAACATGCATACATACATACATACATACATACATACCAACATACATACATACATGCATACATACATACAAATATAAATTCATACATACATACATACAAACATACATATATACATACATACATACATACATACGTACGTACAAATATACATACATGATGCATACATACATACAAACATACATACATAAATACATACCAACATACATACATACAAACATACATACATACATACCAACATGCATACATACATACATACATGATGCATACATACATGCAAACATACATACATACATACATACATACATGATGCATACATACATACATACATACATACATACAAACATACATACATACATACATGATGCATACATACATACAAACATACATACATAAATACATACCAACATACATACATACAAACATACATACATACCAACATGCATACATACATACATACATGATGCATACATACATGCAAACATACATACATACATACATGATGCATACATACATACATACATACAAACATACATATATACATACATACATACAAACAAACATACATACATGATGCATACATACATACATGAAAACATACATACAAACCTACATACATACATACAAATATAAATTCATACATACATACATGCATACATGATGCGTACACACAAATATTTGTATAAATGGGATGTATAAATGGGATGTTAGTTGTAAAATAAATAAATACATATATAAATAAATGAACAGTCACATACATGCATATATAACTGCGTAAATGGGACGTTATTTGTATAATATTTAAGTAAGTGGCAGAAAAAATACAAAATAAACAACAGAGATAATCAATTTCTTCAACATTTTTGTTTCCATGGTTATTTTTTATTGCATTACTTTTGTGTTATTCTATAATTCATTCATTCATTCATATATTAATGTTTTAATGCTTTACTTGTGTGATAATTACATAACTTTGAAGAGTATTCGTAATCAAACGCCCTTTAGAATGAAACGCGAGGTGTTTAAATAGTTTAAATAAACATTTCTTCTTGGGAAAAAATGACGCAGTTGTTCGGGGAAATATAGCAAACAATATTTAAAAATATATTTAAAAATATGAAGCAATATTTTGTTTGTCAGTATAATATGAGGCGGAACCTATTTCTCTCACAAATCTCACCCGAGCCATATTAAAGGAAACGCAACGTAGCGCTCTGTCTTAATTCACGAAGAGTTTGCGTCAGTTATATTCCGTTTTGTTCAGTTGCTGTTCTACGCTTACTCTGTTTGCGTACCGCCTACTGTCTCTTCAGGGAGGCTTTTATCATAAGGGTCCAGGCTGGGTGTTGGTGAGTTTCTGCATTATTATCAGTTTTGTTTTAAATCGCTTTGGGTGCGAATGAATGTCACTCTTAGGTAATATAGCATACAGCGAGTGATTTACGTTAATAAACAATGTTTTTGTGTTAGTCACGATTGATTGCAGTGCATCGTGTCGGTATAATGGTTCAGTGATGTTATCAGATTGTAATAACACAGTACTATGGTATTTTCATTTTTCTCGAAGCTACTTTACTGAATACCATGGTATTATCATGGTGCATGCTTAAAAAAACACAATTCTGCTTTTTGATAGTGCAACCTGACTTAGTTTCACGCCCAAAACTGAAAACCAGATAAAACCAAACACTCACGAACCTCTTCCTTTTGAATACATTGTTTGTCAGCCAGGCTTATATAAAGACAAACAAAAGCACTGAAACTGCATTTCTTTTATTTATAGCATCAGCTGCAGTCATGGCGAAACGCAGGATAACACAGGAGACCTTTGATGCTGTGGTTAAAGAAAACATTGAGGAGTTTGACATGGAGGCCAGCGAAGCTTTGAAAGAGGCCATCGATCAGTTTGAATCTCAGGGTGAGTACACAGAATCACTTTCACACAGGAACTGGCACCTTAAATTCACTGAAAGTCTTTGGGATGTGCTGGAGGAGACTTTACAGAGTGCTTGACTCTTGCATTGACCAAAAATTGATGCATCTCTTGATGGAAATAGCATCATAACATTTATTTCTATCAAGAGGGGCATCAATTTTTGGTCAAGATAATGCAAGAGTCAAGCACTCTGTAAAGTCTCCTCCAGCACATCCCAAAGACTTTCAGTGAATTTAAGGTCCGGACTCAGAGGTGCCAATTCATGTGTGAAAATGATTCTTCACGCTCCCTCCCAATCATTCTTTCACAATCTGAGCCTGATGAATCTTGGCTTTATCATCCTGGAATATGGCCATGATGTGTCTTCCTACATGGTTGTTTAAGAAATTAAAAGCTACACACTCCATCAATAAGGGTTAGAATAACTGTTGCCAAACATATAACATGCTAGAAACTATTTAAATTCAAACAGCGACTTTTTCGGCTGAGCAATACATACACACACATATATATTAGTGCTGTCAAATAGATTAATCGTGATTAATCGCATCTAACATAAAAGTTTGTGCTTACATAATATGTGCGTATATATATATAATATTATATATTAATTATATATTACTTTTGCGCATCAAGCCTGCATTTATTTGATTAAAAATAGAGAACAAAACTGTAATATTGTGAAATATTATTACAATTTAAAATAATGGTTTTCTATTTTAAAATACTTTAATAAATATAATTTATTGCTGTGATCGAAGCTGAATTTTCAGCATCATTACTGCAGTTTTCAGTGTCACATGATCCTTCAGAAATCATTCTGATATGCTGATTTATTATCAATGTTGGAAACTGTTGTGCTGCTTAATATTTTTTTTATAACTTGTGATACTTTTCTCAGGATTCTTTGATGAATAAAAGCAGCATTTATTTAAAATAGAAATATTTTGTAACAATATACACTACCGCTCAAAAGTTTGAGGTCAGTATTTTTTTTTTTTTGTGAAAGAAATTAATACTTTTATTCAGCAAGGATGCGTTAAATTGATAAAAAGTGACAGTAAAGAAAATATTTTTATTCATGTGTTTCTGAAGACTGGAGTAATGGCTGATGAAAATTCAGCTTTGCATCACAGAAATAAATTATATTTAAAGTATATTAAAACAAAAAAAAAAACATTATTTTAAATTGTAATAATATTACTGTTTTTTTCTGTATCAAATAAATGCAGCCTTGATGAGCATAAGAGACTTCTTTCAAAAACACAAAAAGTAGTAATGTTTCAAATTTATTGACCGGTACTGTACAGACACATACACTGCGTTCAAAATTATTATGCAAGTGACATATCAGTAAGATTTCAGTACAATAAACATTCAGATTTTAGTTTTTCTAATAAAATGTTTGTTTGTTTATTTATCCATGTCTTTTTAGATAACTGGTATCAATCTCAGACAAAATAATTTGCCAGGTCTATGGAAACCCTACTTACAGGTTGTTCCACATTATTAAGCAAGTCACAGTTCTCATGCAATATGGGGAGGAAGAAAGATCTTTCTGAAGATGAAAAGCATGAAATGGTCCAATGTTGTGCAAAAGGCATGAAAACAACTAATATTGTGTGAAAAATGAATGGAGATTATCGAACTATCATTAGATTTGTGAGTGATTTAGAGCACAGCAGAACTCGGTCAGATAAAGGCTTATTAATGAAAGTTCCTGTCAAAAATATGAATTGTATTAAAAGGGCAGCTATAAAAAGCTAGTGTTGAGCAGCAAACAGGTATTGAAGCTCCTGGAGTCTCAAGAAGCTCTCCATGCAGGCTGGCAGTTGTGCGTAAAGATGCATTTCAGCCACTCCAAACCTCACAAAGAGAAACATTTACAGTGGGTGTAGAAATACATTTTCAAACAGTTTTATTGCTGTGGTGTTTTTTTGCAGCATGGGATAGTGCATAGTGCATTGTATTTCAGAAGGCACTATCCTCCTTTTTATACCATAGCTGAAAATGGCCAGTTATGAACTCCACATATCTTGCAAAAGTAATTTTAATACCCTCAGAGACCCTAAAGGGACCTTCCATCTCACTTCCCAATATTCCAGCCCAAATCAACACCCGCCAGCTCCCTGCTGACGTCACAGTCTTGATGGAACATGGTGGCCATTCACCAACCATCCAGAAATCCATCCATTTAGACCATCCATTGTAGTACGGCATTAGTCAGTGAATAAAACTGTTTAAAAATGAGTCTTCATGTATTTCTACACCCACTGTAAATGTTTCTCTTTGTGAGTTTTGGAGTGGCTGAAATGCATCTTTACGCACAACTGCCAGCCTGCATGGAGAGCTTCTCGAGACTCCAGCAGCTTCAAATACCTGTTTGCTGCTCAACACTGGCTTTTTTTTTTATAGCTGCCCTTTTAATACAATTAATTTTTTTTGACAGGAACTTTCATTAATAAGCCTTTATCTGTCCGAGTTCTGCTGTGCTCTAAATCACTCACAAATCTTATGATAATTTGATAATCTGCATTCAGTTTTCACACAATATTAGTTGTTTTCATGCCTTTTGCACAACATTGGACCATTTCATGTTTTTCATCTTCAGAAAGATCTTTCTTCCTCCCCATATTGCATGAGAACTGTGACTTGCTTAATAATGTGGAACAACGTCTAAGTAGGGTTTCCATAGACCTGACAAATTATTTTGTCTGAGATTGATACCAGTTATCTAAAAAGACATGGATAAACAAACAAACTAAAAAAATCTGAATGTTTATTCTACTGAAATCTTACTGATATGTCACTTGCATAATGATTTGGTACGTGGTGTGACATGCTGAACTCCATCTAAAACTAGTTATATATAATATTTACCTAGTTATTTTATCATCATTATGCTATTTAACAAGCTCATATTAATTGAGAGACTACATGGAATATATATACTTTTAAAAATTCTGTGTGTGCATGTCATGACTATTCAAGTGAACCACAAAAAGGTGATTTAAAATGTTAACAATACTTAAAATTGGGACCTTCAAACTATTACATTGTTTTGTAGAAATGTGATATGATACAAATGCATGTACATATGATACATGATAATGAAGTGATTTGATTAATACTCTCAGGTGTGGATCTCAGCTTCATTGTTAAAGCAGTGCCGAAAGTTTGTTCTGAAGAAAACTCGGAGGATCAAACTCATGAGGTTCTTCAGGTAAATCTATCTTCATGAGATGTTTTGTTGCTAAACTAGCCTCACTACCTCACTTCCACATGTTTTCTATTTAACCGGTGGCATATTTTCAGGCTTTAGAGTGTCTCAGAAATGCAGTGGCGTCATCGTCCGCATCTGTCCTGGAGGATCTGAGAGTCTTCACCCAGCAGTGCTCTCTCGGCTTCGCACAACGATACCTGGCAGCTCAAAAGGAGGCGTATCCCACGATCCTTGCTTGCTGCCGGAGAGCCGGTGAAGAGAAGGAAGCCCTTTCTGTCGCTCTCTCCGCCCTCTCGGCACTAACAGACGGCCAGCCGGATCTCCTGGATGTGGAAGGGCAAGAGTTTTTGATCGGTGCTTTAACTGCGCACCAGACAGATCCCGCTCTCACCTGCTTGTGTATCCGTATCGTACGGCACTTCTGTCTGAAACACGAGAACAACAGGCAGGGTTTGGTGAAGGCGGGCGTGCTGCCGCTGCTCACCGGGAGCATCACACGCCACATTGAACATCCCGAGGTCGTGAGGGAGGCCTGTATCGCGCTGAGGGTCATGACCTTTGACGACGACGTGCGTGTTCCCTTTGGACAGGCTCATGAACATGCCAGGATGATCGTGTTAGAGCAGAACGGACTGAAAGTCATTGTTGAAGCTGCTAAAGGTGAGTGAAGTTGTCACTAGGCATGGATTAACCACAGCAAATTTGGTGTCTCTCTAGCGCCACCACTTGTCCAAAGTTTCACTCATGTTTACGCTAATAACTTTTGAATCATAAGGGTTGGAAACAAAATTCCTTGGCTCAATACGATACGATTTAACCCTATGACGTCATGAAACTTTTCATGAGCAAGCATGACCTGAGGCTACATACATTTCGGCACAGCACCACCTACTGGTCCGAAGATAGCAAAAATGGATATTTTTGCTTATAACTTCTGAATGGTTTGGCCAAAAATGATAAAACTGGTCTTGTTAGATTCATGGCAGTATGCAGAGTTGAATGATATCCAATTTACCATATCAGCCATTTTGGGTGTTGGTCATTTTGCAGCAAAATGCTGTATTTTTTTGAATGCTTGGTATGGGTCATCAGCACAATGCCCTGAAGGAGCCTAAGAAGTTTTGTGACAGCGCCACCTAGTGGTGAAATCAAATATTCATATGCTCATAACTTTTGAATCATAAGGGATGGAATTAAAATATATGATATGATTTAACCCTATGACGTCACAAAACTTTTCCCGCCAAATTTTCCCGCCAAAAAAACTATTTTTTCGAACTCCTCCTAGACGGTTGATCCACTTTTTAATGAAAATCAAATCAGATCATCTTCAGACCATGCTGGCAAAAAGCGATCAAAAGCTTTTTGATAAACCCAACTATTCTCGAATAACGCGCAAACAAATTTGAAGAAGAGCATATCAAGTTGGATGCGAGGCTATATCTCCGCAACGCTTTAGCTTATTCTGACCAAACTTGGTACATGTCATCACAAGCATGACCTGAGGCTACATGCTGCATTTCGGCACAGCGCCACCTACTGGTTCGGAGATAGCAAAAATAATATTTTTGCTTATAACTTCTGAACGCTGGTCTTGTTAGATTCAGGGCAGCATGCTGAGTTGAATGATATCCAAATATCCAACCATATCGGCCATTTTGTGCGTCAGCCATTTTGCATTTTGTAGCAAAATGCTGTATTTTTTGAATGCGTTAGCGTATCATTACGAAACTCGGTACGGGTCATCAGCACAATGCCCTAAAGAAGCCTGAGACGTTTCGAGACAGTGCCACCTAGTGGTGAAATCAAATATTCATATGCTCATAACTTTTGATGTGGTTGACTTATTTTCATGGGAGTCTCCTTAGAGTCCTGAATTCTTGCCGAGTCCAACGATACCTAACATGCTAAATTTCACCTTATGCTTTGTGCAACATTGCGATTTAGTGTTAAAACAACATTTCAGATATATCTTCGAAAATGTTCGAGACGAAACCACCATAGCAATAGGTCGTTGGCTATATGTTATTGCCCAAATACCACAACTTTGATAGTAAATGGCAAAAAAATGCAATCAAAGTCATCCATGGGTCATTTTTTATATACATGTCATATACAACTCCTAAACGAAATAAGATATTTTCACCAAGTTTGACACACTTATTTATGGGCACACTCTGAGGACACATAAGAAAAGTGGTGGGATTGCACCTGTTGGTGGCGCTATGACTGAACAAAATAATAATAAATTGCCCCTAACTACAATAAAGTATGAAATTAAATGCTATATTTTACTGATGATTTTGCTTTTTGCTTGATTTTCTTTGTGCTTGGCTTCCTTAATGGCTGCTTGCAGCTATATTTTATTCCTGTGACCAAAGCTGAGTTTTCAGCATCATTACTCCAGTCTTCAGTGTCACATGATCCTTCAGAAATCTTTCTAATATGTTGATCTGCTGATTATCACATTGGTCATTTTGGGCGTTGGCCAGTTTGCATTTTGAAGCAAAAGGCTGTATTTTTTTGAATGCATTAGCGAATCATTACAAAACTCGGTATGGGTCATTGGCATGATGCCCTGAAGGAGCCTGAGAAGTTTCGAGACAGCGCCACCCAGTGGTGAAATCAAATATTCATATGCTCATAACTTTTGATGTTTGTTTCTGCTGCTCTCAGCTCACTCAGGAAACACCTCAGTGCTCAGTGAACTCTGTGCCACTCTGTCCCGTCTGGCCGTGAGAAACGAGTTCTGTCAGGACATCGTAGACCTCGGAGGCCTGAACTTCATGATCACACTCCTGGCTGACAATCTAGATTGTCAGGTGAGCTACTGGATCTTCATTTTGTCAATGAGAGTTTCAGCATGTGTTTCCTACGAATAGAAACAAACCTCAAGAGTTTGAATGGCTTGTTGTTGTGATCATCTGTTGGCTTATGAAATGGTTTTCCAGGAGCTCGTGAAGCAGGTGCTCAGTGCATTGAAGGCCATCGCAGGAAACGATGACGTCAAAGATGCCGTCGTTAATGCAGGCGGGGGGGAATTTATCATCATGGCCATGAACCGTCACATGTCCAATGCACAGGTGTGTCCCATAGCTGTACATGTCAGAATTATTATTTAATTATTGTCCAGAATGCCTTTTAAACACTAATTGAAGTGCATTTTGGAATAATACATTGAATTGTTTATAGTAATATTCATACACTCAAACATTAGATAATGATAATAATGATTAATAATTCAGTATTTAAAATGCCTCATAAAGAAGATCAATTATATAATTAAATTCTGCTAATTACCAGTAAATTTTACCCTTGCTTTGTTCTGGAAGTTGAGACTAATCAATACATTCACATTTCCTTTAAGAAGTTCATTATGATTGTTTTTTGTTTATGAAAGCAGTCTCTTCTGCTCACCAAGGCTGCATTTATTTGATCAAAAATACTGTGAAAATAGTGAAATATTATTACAATTTTAAACAACTTTTCTATTGTAATATATTGTTAAAATGTATATTATTTCTGTGATCAAAGCTGAATTGTCAGCATCATTACTCCGGTCTTCAGTGTCACATGATCCTTCAGAAATCATTTTAATATGCTGATTTGAAGCATTTATGATTAAAAATGGTTAAAATTAATAATTCAATGGTTTTTGTTTCATGTTGCATTAATAAAGTTCCTCTGTGTGACCGTGTTGGGTAGGCAAATTCAGCTCAAAAATCACTTGTTAATTGTTACAAGCTAATTTTTTAATTCTGAAGCTCCTCATAAACCCAGTTGGTTTCTCAGTCTTTCGCTCTGTTTGTCCTGCTGCTGGTTTAGGTGTGTGAGCAGGGATGTGCAGCGCTGTGTGTCCTCGCTCTCCGCAAACCCAACAACTGTAAAATCATCATGGATAGCGGCGGAGCGCTGGCGGCCCTACAGGCCATGAAGAACCACCCGACTGAAGTTAATGTGCAGGTAAAGCTGCCTGACTTCTCTTTTATGCATTTAGCAGATGCTTTTATCCAAAGAGTCTTGCATTGCATTCAAAGCTCATGCAAAACTCATTGGCTCTCTTATTTAGAAGGCGGGAGTTATTCCACCATATTGGACGTTCTCCCATTCATAGTAACCTGAGTGCACCGTCTCTGTGTATCTAAAGTCTTTGACTTGGTGTTGCAATTGCCACACTCTGCTGTTTGAGCTCGGAAATAAAATACATAGTAACAGGAAAGTGAAAGTTTTCAGCATTTTAGTTGCAGAATACCTTTTATACCTTCTAAAACTAGGTGAAAATGCATCTCCTTTTGCTTTTAACCATTCATTTTCTTTTTCTTTTTTTATTTGTTTACTTTTTCATCCAAAAAATTCATTTCTTTCTGTAAATATGCTGTGTTTTGATAGTCCTATTTGATTTTATTTTGCCTCTTGGGGAATACTTTGTAACAGGGTTATTATAGTAATCTAAAACCATAAAAAATACTTTTGTTAATGGAAATAAAAACAAACTTTAACTTAAATGAAAGTATACTATAGTTACCAAGGCATCATTTTCATCGTTTAACATGATGTACTAATATAACTAAAACTGAAATAAAAATTAATAAAACTATGTTGACTATATATATTTAAACTATATATATATATATATATATTTAAAAAATAACTAAAACTCAAAACAAAATTACTAAAATGTTAACAAAAATAGTTAAAGTAATTTATTAATAAATAAATTTAATCAATTAATTAAAATGAAAAATATAAAAACTAATTTAAAATATTACTAAAAACTAATTATAGTATCTCAATAATACTAAAATAACACTGGCTCATAGTGATTTAAATAAACTAGTGTTTATTAACAATTAACAATATATAATATACACACATTATATATATATGTATGTGTGTGTGTGTGTGTGTGTGTATATATATATATATATATATATAATTTATTTTTATTACTTTTTTAAAATTGTTAATAATTATTACTTCTTGAAATACTGTGAGCAAGCCTTTCTGGCAGTTTTTACTTCTGTTCCCTTTGTTTTCTTTTTCTTAAAACACAAAAAACTGAACAAAAGTTCTTCAGATGCTGTATTGACGTGTCTTTCCTGTTGCTTCTGGAAACCAGCCATCAGTTTGTATTGTTTTCTGAAACTCTATTCCTTGTTGACTAATGCCGCGTCTCCTGTTGCTTCAGAAACAGTCCTGCATGCTGCTGAGGAACCTGGTGGCGCGCTCACGTGACTACACTCAGCCCATTCTGGAGATGGGAGCGGAGGCGCTGATCTCGCAGGCTCTGACGGCTCACAGGGACTGTGGTGACGTGGGTCGAGCCGCGCTGAGAGACCTCGGCTGCCAGGTGGAGCTACGAGAACTCTGGACAGGAAAGAAAGGAAGCCTGAGTCACTAAACGAACTGTTGCCTAATGTCTGCTACACTCACACGTTTAAATCATGTGACAACATGTCCTAACTGTGGAGGTCATACTAGATGTATGTGATCAAACATCCTTCCAGTAGAGCTGAAATGCATCTGACATCAGACCACGTGAATAGAGGATGCATTACTAGTTACAGTGTAGATATGTGTTTTTTTTTGTCTAAACATGTTATTGCAGATATTTATAGTTTGTACGATGTTTTTTAACCACTGTGCTTGGTCTGGATTCATTTGAGCTGATGTTCACAGTGTACTTAATTCAGAAGTGCATTGCTGGATTGCATTTAACCCTTAGTATATTTAATGTAAGGACCATCATCCAGCGCTGTATCCTATATGAGCGTTCACCGCAGTGCTTTTGATGCTTTTATTGTACCCTTTCATGCACACAACATGACATGGTGAGCTAAAATATGAGCCACAAATGTTTTCTCAGTTGTATGTGTTGATTCTGTATTTAAACCTGCTCTGTACTGGAACCATTTGTGTTTGTGGATTAAATCAAGCAGCTCTGGAGACAAATGAGTTTTGCACTGGCCAGGTTATTATTCTGTTGCAAAAATGTACCATTATAAATGTATATTAAAATGCATTAGTTATAGTTGCAGCTGTAAAATCTTAATAAATTAATATCGAAATCCAGTATTATAAGAAGCCTTCAAAATCTTTCCATTTAATTCTGTTTCCTGAAAGCAGTTTGCACAGTTTTATTGTAGAAACAATAATTAATTTCTTTCTGTAAATATATATGCTGTTTTGATAGTCTTTATTTATTTGTTTATTTTGTTTCTTGGGGAGTACTTTGTAACAGGGTTATTATAGTTAACTAAAACTAAAACCATAAAAAATTGTTACTTGAAATAAAATAAACATCAAAATAATATATTATAAATAAAATAAATATTTTATAATTAAAATGAAATATTAAAATAACTTATTTTAGCTGGTTGGAAAAATTTCGCATTTTCATTGTTTAACTTGATCTACTAAAATAAACACAAATAAAAAATAACTATAGATAGAAAATTTGTGTGTATATGGATATATACAGGTGCTGGTCATATAATTAGAATATCATCAAAAAGTTCATTTTTTTATTATAAATTATTTTTAAAAATGAAACTTTCATATATTCTAGATTCCCTACATGTAAAGTAAAACATTTCAAAAGTTTTTTTTTTTAAATTTTGATGATTAGAGCGTACAGCTCATGAAAGTCCAAAATCCAGTATCTCAAAATATTAGAATATTTCCTAAGATCAATCAAAAAATGGATTTGCAAAACAGAAAAGTTCAAGTTCTTTAAAGTATGTTCTTTTGTGCACTCAATACTTGATCGGCAGGACATATTACAGCAAATGACTTGCTCCTAGCACAAATTACTGCATCAGTGAAGTGTGGCATGGAAGTGATCAGCCTGTGGCACTGCTGAGGCACTATTGAGCCTTCAGATCATCTGTATATTGTTGGATCGACTGTTTCTCATCTTTCTCTTGAAAATATCCCATAGATTCAGGTCAGGCATATTGGCTGGCCAATAAAGCACAGTAATATCATGGTCAGCAAACCACTTGGAAGTGGTTTTTGCACTGTGGGCAGATGCTAAAGTCCTGCTGGAAAAGGAAATCAGCATCTCCATAAAGCTTGTCAGCAGATGGAAGCATAAAGTGCTCCAAAATCTCCTGGAAGATGGCTGCATTGACTTTGCACTTGATAAAACACAATGGACCAACACCAGCAGACGTCACGGCCCCCCCAAATCATTATTGACTTCAGAAACTTCACACTAGACTTCAAGCAGCTTGGATTCTGTGCCTCTCCAGTCTTCCTTCAGACTCTGGGACCATGATTTCAACATGAAATGCAAAATTTACTTTTATCTGAAAAGAGGACTTTCGACCACTGTTCACTGTCCAGTTCTTTTTCTCCTTAGCCCAGGTAAGATGCTTCTGACGTTGTCTCTGGTTCAGAAGTGGCTTGGTAGTCCTTTTCCTGAAGATGTCTGAGTGTGGTGACTCTTGATGCGCTGACTCCGGCTTCATTCTACTTATTATGAAGCTCTCCCAAGTGTTTGAATCGGCTTTACTTGACAGTATTCTCAAGCTTGCGGTCATCCCTGTTGCTTGTGCACCTTTGTCTACCCAATTTCTTCCTTCCAGTCAACTTTGCATTTAATATGCTTTGATACATCACTCTGTAAACAGCCACCCCATTCAGTAATGACCATCTGTGACTTACTCTCTTTGTGGAGGGTGTCAATGATTGTCTCCTGGACCATTGCCAAGTCAGCAGTCTTCCCCATTAGTGTGGTTTCAAAGAACAAAAGATACCCGGAATTTATACTGTAGGGATGGTCATTTAATGAAACTCAAATGTAAATATTCTAATATTTTGAGATACTGGATTTTGGACTTTCATTAGCTGTACGCTCTAATCAACAAATTTTAAAAAAAAAACTTTTGAAATGTTTTACTTTACATGTAGGGAATCTAGAATATATCAAAGTTTCATTTGTTAAAATAATTTACAATAAAAAAATGAACTTTTTCACGATATTCTAATTATATGACCAGCACCTGTATATATATATATATATATGGATATACAGGTGCTGGTCATATAATTAGAATATCATCAAAAAGTTCATTTTTTTATTATAAATTATTTTTAAAAATGAAACTTTCATATATTCTAGATTCCCTACATGTAAAGTAAAACATTTCAAAAGTTTTTTTTTTTTAAATTTTGATGATTAGAGCGTACAGCTCATGAAAGTCCAAAATCCAGTATTTCAAAATATTAGAATATTTCCTAAGATCAATCAAAAAATGGATTTGCAAAACAGAAAAGTTCAAGTATTTTAAAGTATGTTCTTTTGTGCACTCAATACTTGATCGGCAGGACATATTACAGCAAATGACTTGCTCCTAGCACAAATTACTGCATCAGTGAAGTGTGGCATGGAAGTGATCAGCCTGTGGCACTGCTGAGGCACTATTGAGCCTTCAGATCATCTGTATATTGCTGGATTGACTGTTTCTCATCTTTCTCTTGAAAATATCCCATAGATTCAGGTCAGGCATATTGGCTGGCCAATAAAGCACAGTAATATCATGGTCAGCAAACCACTTGGAAGTGGTTTTTGCACTGTGGGCAGGTGCTAAAGTCCTGCTGGAAAAGGAAATCAGCATCTCCATAAAGCTTGTCAGCAGATGGAAGCATAAAGTGCTCCAAAACCTCCTGGAAGATGGCTGCATTGACTTTGCACTTGATAAAACACAATGGACCAACACCAGCAGACGTCACGGCCCCCCAAATCATTATTGACTTCAGAAACTTCACACTAGACTTCAAGCAGCTTGGATTCTGTGCCTCTCCAGTCTTCCTTCAGACTCTGGGACCATGATTTCAACATGAAATGCAAAATTTACTTTTATCTGAAAAGAGGACTTTCGACCACTGTTCACTGTCCAGTTCTTTTTCTCCTTAGCCCAGGTAAGATGCTTCTGACGTTGTCTCTGGTTCAGAAGTGGCTTGGTAGTCCTTTTCCTGAAGATGTCTGAGTGTGGTGACTCTTGATGTGCTGACTCCGGCTTCATTCTACTCATTGTGAAGCTCTCCCAAGTGTTTGAATCGGCTTTACTTGACAGTATTCTCAAGCTTGCAGTCATCCCTGTTGCTTGTGCACCTTTGCCTACCCAATTTCTTCCTTCCAGTCAACTTTGCATTTAATATGCTTTGATATTTCACTCTGTAAACAGCCACCCCATTCAGTAATGACCTTCTGTGAGTTACTCTCTTTGTGGAGGGTGTCAATGATTGTCTCCTGGACCATTGCCAAGTCAGCAGTCTTCCCCATTAGTGTGGTTTCAAAGAACAAAAGATAACCAGAATTTATACTGTAGGGATGGTCATTTAATGAAACTCAAATGTAAATATTCTAATATTTTGAGATACTGGATTTTGGACTTTCATTAGCTGTACGCTCTAATCAACAAATTTTTTTAAAAAAACCTTTTGAAATGTTTTACTTTACATGTAGGGAATCTAGAATATATGAAAGTTTCATTTTTTAAAATAATTTACAATAAAAAAATGAACTTTTTTACGATATTCTAATTATATGACCAGCACCTGTATATGTGAGTGTGTGTGTGTATATATATATATGTATATATGTGTGTGTATATATATGTGTATATAATGTGTATACATATGTATGTATATATATATATATATGTATATGTGTGTGTGTGTGTGTATATATTATGTTTTTTTTTAAAGTAATACAAATTAAAAAATATACAACAAGCTTCTAACACTTTTCTGCAAACGAATACTGTTTTATCAGTGCATATTAATAAAATAAATATTTTATAATTAAAATGAAATATTAAAATAACTTGTTAGCTGGTTGAAAAAATTTCTCATTTTCATTGTTTAACTTGATGTACTAAAATAAACACAAATAAAAAATAACTATAGATAGATAAATGTGTGTGTGTGTGTGTGTGTGTGTGTGTGTGTGTCCATATATACATATACACATAATACTTTACTCTTGAACATAAAATAATACACGGCATTTCTCATCATTACAGACTTCTCGGAAATTCCCTACTTTCCCACTTCGTGATTACCAGCTCGTCGCATTCAAGCGCTTAGTAGTTGTAGGAAAGAACAGAAATCATGGATGACACCAGGTTTATTCTTACCTATTAATTGGAGAAATCTTATTAAAGCCCAAATGATATTCTCGCTCAAACTTCAAACCCCACCCTCTCTAATGTTTTCTCGCTTTGACGCCCCTCGAACGAGCCTATCCACGTCAAGCGCGCTCCCGCTCTGGACTGCAACTCCCACAATGCACCCGGACTCGCCCTTCAACGCTCGCATGCTAGTGTGACAGCACAGCAGCCGCGTGAAATGTGCAAGTAAACCAGCTCAAAGTCACAGCAGCAGCATTGAAAGTGGAATAAAATGTGTTTAACCAGCTTTCCTGCAAAACGGACGCGCGCAGACGCGCGTGTGGACTGACGCGAGCTTGTTTTTCTATGTTAGTGGATAGTGACTGGCTGCTGTTTATGTAAGTGGATGGTGACTGGAGTTTATCACTTCATTATTTGTTTGTTTGTGAGGTTAGTAGTCCAACACCATGGGAATGTTTGAGCAGACTGCCATCAGATTGCGATAAAGTCGGTGTTTTTCTCTCGATTTTTACGCAGAGAGCTACAACAGGTGCTGTCGGACTCAGGTAAGCCAAAAGCTCCATTGAAATGTCATAATAACAGTTGTGCTAACAGGCTAAAAGGCTAAAACACTTTGATGCTGATATTGAGAAATGTGTCATGAGTTCATCTCTGTCTCTAAGTAAATATTTAACAACGGACAATTTTCATTTGACTTCATTTCGCTAAATAAACAATGTGGCGTGTTTGAGGAAAAAATGGCATTTATGATCTGTTTAATGTTGACAAGTGTTTTATATTTGATGGATTTACATGGTCAGTGGTTGTAAATGAATCTGGATACGTTTCATAAATAAGTATTTATGGTCTGTTGGTGATGACAGGTATTTTGTATTTGCTTAACGTGTTACTATAATCCTTGGCTGGTTTTGCAAAATAAACAACACAGGGAGTCTGTGGAAAATATGAAGAAAAAAGGGGGGGGAAAATAAGATTAAACTAAATAAATAATAAAAATAGTGATTAAATTAAATAAAAATGTTGCAAATATTTCAAATAAAAATAATAAATAGAATAAATAATTTAAAAATTAAAGCGGTCAGTGAGTAGAAAAAAGAATGTAATAATGTAGTAGAAATTAAATATTTTCCACACAATATTTTTCATTATGTATTGTGTATTTATACATGAAAATAAATATATACAGTAGCTTCCTTTTAAATTTTAGGATCATATTTGGTATATGACCATATTCATCTTCACATGTAAACATCTGTGCTATAATATGCATTCATTACAGTCTGCAGCTCCATATAAGATGTTGCTTGTGTTTATACTGTCAACTTTTGTTGGTTTCTGCTCTTTGCAAATCACAAACTGCTTTCAGTGGATCTGTCATCTGATCCGCGGGAACAATAAAAGACTGAGAAAGCGAGACGGACAGGAGGGGGTGTTGGAAAACGTCCCACACTTCAGCCCAATAAGAAAACAGATCCTGCTTTCAGTTGCTTTGGCGACCTAATCATTAAAAAAACCTTTCACACTTGAGATCCTTTAACCCTGTGTCATTTTTTAACCCTGGGTTAATAATCCTAGGTTATCTGTGAAACTCCATATCTTCCAGTTTACATGACCTTTTGAGACACAAATGCTTAGAAATATGAATTAAAACTACATAAAAACCCATGTTAGATTAACAAAATCCCCCAAAATATTGTCCCTGAACAAAGAATTTTATATGTTTACTGTTACAGGATTATTGTTACGCCATTTGCTGACATTTGTCTTGTCAATTTTTGTGTTACATCTATTTTTTGTTGCTTGTCACTGTTCTTGAGATTTGTGTGTTAAGGTGCATCAAGTTGCATTGAAATTTTAAGTCTTCTCAACAATTTGCATGAACAGTGTGAAGACAAAATGAGTTAAAAATGACACTTGGTTAACAGTTTCATGTATGAAAATCTCAACTGTGAAATGTTGCTTAACACAGGGTTTAAAAAGCTGTTAATCTGTAGTGTTAAAGGCCGAGTCGTGAATTACTAAATAAGGGTTAGTGGTTCTGAATAGTCAGGTGTGGATCTTCACGCCACAAAAGTCTCAGGATGACTGTGATCGAATGCGTCACATCTGATATGCCGTGTGGCATTTTAAGGTTGAGGGTCTGCGGGGGTTTGGCGTGCACTGAATGTGTGTCAGTGTGAAGGACCTTTCACACACTGAGCCTCTGGCTCCAGTTCACGTCCTCTTGACGCAGAGAATAGATCTCAGGTTTTCACCTGACTTCAACTTTCCTGCCAAGATTTTCATTGACATGTGTTTTAAATTATATATCACAAATGACTGAAGTAAATAGTCATTTATAAACATTCACTAATTCGCTAAGCTACCCGATTAAGTCTAGTATGCCTTATGCAAGATATATTAAAGGAATAGTTCACCCAAAAATGATCCCATAATTTACTGACCCTCAAGCCATCCTATGTGTATATGACTTTATTCTTTCAGCCGAACACAATCAGACTTATATCAAATAATATCCTGGCTCCTTCCAGCTTTGTAATCACATTGAATAGTGCCCGAGTTTTTGAAGCATCCATCCATCATTATCCATATGACTCCAGTAGGTTAATACATGCCTTCTGAAAAATATCCATATTTATAAACTATAATCACTGGCTTCTGGCAACAGCTGTACAAGCATTTGCAAGAGAGTCGAGTTGTGGCGGAAAGGTGACCTCTGACCCCACGTATGACGTAGGCGTAGAGTAAGCTTAGGTGAGAATTGACGAATGCGGAAGCGCAGAGGATAGAGCAAAACAAAATGCCGACCATGAATTAGAAGTCTAAAACAAGAAGTTTTAAAGAAAAATGAGAGAAAAAAAGAAAAAACACCTACGTCATACGTGGGGTCAGAGGTCACCCATTCACCGGATCTCGACTCTCTTCTGAACGCATGTACGCATTTGCCCCTATTTGGGTGTGAGCAAAAACACGCAGTTTTTGTGTGTGTCCCTTTAAATGCAAATGAGGTGCTGCTCCCGGCCCCCTTTCCAGAAGAGGGCGGAGCTTTAACAGCGCACGCTTCAGTTGCTCAACAACAACAAAGCTGGAGAATCTCACGCAGACAAAATTACGATTTTGTTCAGCCTTACATTGTTCAAACCGGAGTCGACACTGATGGAGAGACTCAGGAAGAAGTTACAACTTTTAGACGTTTCTGAATGGTTAGTGGATAAATTTATGTAGTTGCTGTGGAGTTGATTCAACTCATCCACTAGCATGTGCCGTCATGTTAATCTTTTGTGCAAATCCAGTGTTGAATTGACCCTCGTTTGTGAAGCAGTCCGGCGTAAAATGACGGCATGACAACAACACTCTACTACAACAACTCTTCCTCTTCTCTAAAGCAGCCCAACATGGCCCCGCCCCCTTTGTTGCGTGTTCTCGGGGGCGGGGTTTATGTAAATTTTAGGTTTTGTGATGTCACTAACCCGGCAAGAAGCTCGTTGTAGTCCTATTTAATTTATTTTTATTTCAGTAATTCAACTTAAACTTTTTTTATTTTAAGTTAATTGCCAGTTAAGGGCACTTTTCTCATTTTTAAGTTTGTGTTTTTCACCTAATATTTATATTTTATTTTGTTTCAGCTTTATTTCAGTTAACGAAAGTGGTGTATGTATTGAGATCTATTATCCAAAGTTAAGTGCTGTTTGATTATGACTTTTATCCTGTTGTATGACTGTATAACACAAGCATTTCAGGCATTGCAAACCCTTCAAAATCCATTTTGGTTAGGATCTTGAATTTCGCATAACACTGGCTTATTTTCCCACAACACCTTGTTGTCAGTGTGAATGTCCACTTGTTCACTTCTTGTGTTATTGTGTTGCTAACTAGTGCCACAGAACCCAAGCAGAATAAATCATGTTCAGATTATATTCAGAAGAATATATAAAGTTGTATGCTATATTGAGCAGTGTTGCTCAGGCCTTGTTCGTATCCCAGGCTGTCGGGACCCTGAATAATTCAGCATTTGCGCTATTATTAGAGGTCCATCTGTGTGACCCTTTCAGATGTTATTTGATCCAGGCGCTTCTGGATTCCTGTCGGCACGTCACACATCAGTTCCTGTGACCTGCTTCTGCTAATTAGTTGCATTTTTTTTTTTTTGAATGAGTGATTTTCATTTCATTACAACTGTTTGTTGAAAACAGACAGATTGATGTCAGATTAATTCAGTATTTGCCATTTATA
This sequence comes from Ctenopharyngodon idella, assembly GCF_019924925.1. Classification (NCBI taxonomy): domain Eukaryota; kingdom Metazoa; phylum Chordata; class Actinopteri; order Cypriniformes; family Xenocyprididae; genus Ctenopharyngodon; species Ctenopharyngodon idella. The sequence continues at coordinate 41,531,115 of NC_067221.1, read as the reverse complement.
GTGAATCTGTCTTAATATAATTAGTATGACACAGAAGCCTCAGGGTGAATCTCACAAAAACATTTCACTTCAAAATCAAAAGAAAAAATTATATATTATATTTTGCATAAACACACTGAAACTTTTTGTGGGATTATTTGCAAGATTTGCTTTGTTTGCAGTCGATACTGCCTGCCGATTTCTTGTTGATCGCGATCATTCAAGCTCTTGACTGTCACTCTTAACCCTTTACAACCTGAAGGCATTTGTAATGATTTCACATGATTTCAACTTGCACACATAATGTTTTCTAGTCGTAATGGCTTGAAACTATACAAAAAAAAAAACAACAACAACAAAAAACAAGGTGTCATCAAGTATGTGCTCTCATTTGATAGAAAAAAGATTTTGATCATGTTTAAAGGTTCTTATGTTACAAGACTGCTGAGAAAACCCCAGAAAAAATGATAATTTATTGATTTATTTTATTATTATTCATGCAGCTTGACATGATGACTATTAAAAAGTATATTTGGCAGTTCATAAAATTAAGTTTGGGCTTATTCACAGCATTTTAAACCATGGTAGCCTACTTATTAACCCTTTGGTGCTCTTTATGTGTCGGTCAAATGACAGAATTTTTTAATTCAATGAAATAAATGTACTATATTTTAGTTTGATAATGTTTTTTATTTAATATTTTGTATTTTTAGGGGATTTTATGGTACTGAATTATATTTACGCTGTAGTTATAATACATTTATTCACTTTTACATAGACCTGAAAAGGAAATTTCCAACTTAAACTGTCATAAATTTTGCTTTATGCTTTAGAACACAGACTTAATTTTGGTCTCTTTTCAAAGATGACACTTGGCAAATTATTGCTGAAGTGAAAAAAGTTTTAAAAAGTTACATAATTTTACGTTTATTTTCAATTTTTATATGAGATATATATTTTCAAAAACATGTTTTACTTTAAAACTGTGAGAAAATCTAAACAAGTTGTGTTCCAAATTTGAGGTTGATATCTCAAAAAATAAGCTTTCAGTAAGATTTTGTTTGGGTGCAGTACCAAACACTTCCACTAGATGAAATTCGTCTCCCATTCATTTCCAATGCACTCATTTTTGGCCGCGAGGAATATAAGTGTAACTATTTGTTTCAGGACCATTTAACCTTTTCGAATCATGCTCATGATTTTTGTGTGTGTTCACATAGCAAGAGCCAAAACATTTATCAAGTTTTATACCATTCCAATGAAGTTAAAAATTCTAAAAAAAACAAAACGTAAAATTTTTCTGTCAAAAATGACCGAAGAGCACCACAAACCTCTCCAAACAAGTGATCTGAGTGTTTTTCTGAACATGAGAACTACTTACATGTGTAAATGCCACAAAGCATGAAAATATTTATAATTACACAGAATAAGTAACAAGTAATAAGATCCTGGTGGATGAGTGACGATCTTCCAGCGCTGTTTCGTCCTGATCTATGGTGCACTGTAAATCAAGACCTGTCAATCTGAGCGTGCTCCAGCTGTAGGCTCGTTAGGAAGAAGGTGAATATGAAATGGTGCAACATTATAATATTAATCTCATGTCTTTCCAGGAGTGGTGTGAGTGTTCGCGTGTCGGACGGCGAGACACTTGCCTTTTGCCGTCTATGAATGGATCAGGTCGGCATGGGTAATGCGGTTCAGGAGCGCAAGGGGGCGCTGACACAGGGTGAAGTGCTGCCACGCCCTGCCTCCAGCCAATCAGAGGTAAGAATACTCACCTTTGAACCCGCCCACAGCAGAGAACAGCCAGTAAGATTGCATTAAGATTTTAGTTCCAACTGATTCCAACTATTTTTTTTAAATTTAAATTTTAAGTTTGGAGGAACATTATTTACTCGTCCTCATGTCATTCTGAAGCCGTATGAATGTGAGCATTCTGCTGAACATCTTTTGTGTTCGATGAAAAAACACAAATCATACTAGTTTGGAGTGACAGGAAGGCCCATTAATGATGACAGAGCTGTAGAAATAATTGCATCATCTCAAAACACATTCATTGTGTTGTAAAGGAATGCAGATGTAAAAACCGGTTTGTGAGGTGTTTCAGGCTGGCCTTCATTTGTGCAACAGGAAGGACAGAAGATTAGTGTATTGAAAGTGTCACAGTGTTTACAGTCTACAGGAAGTCAAACTACCAGTGGATTACTCATAGTTCCTGTAAAACCTGACAAATGAAGTAATAGACTGACTTGGAACAGTTTATTGAAACTTTAGACAAAATATAAAAACAACCCTAAAATGAAAGTTTGCATATGTGTTTTTTGTTAAGTATCTTATTTGATACATCAGGCTTTTAGATAAACATGGTAAGAATATAAAGAAAAAACAGCTGAATTTTATTCTGCGCCTCAAACTGAGTAAAAAATATACAATTTGGTGCAGATGCTGATATTTATATGGCCAAAAAGTTAGATTAAATTCTGATGCTTGTAAAATAAATCAATAAGATCTTTATAACAGCAGATACTCACATAAAATGCATATAAATATCAATATCTGCCAATAATGTGTCTTTGTAAAATATTTAAAAGTTTAGTTTCATGATCGAAGCTCTGTAGTTTTTAAACATATAATGCAATGCAATACAATGATGATTGAGAGATGAACAAGTTTCTCAAAAGCCTCATGATCATATTTGAACATTATTTTTTCTAATAAATAATGTCTGGATAATCAAGTAAACTAAAGTTGATTTAGTCCAGTAAGTTTTCATCTTGAAATATTGCTAACAACATAAAAGTTTTTACATTTACTCTATGAAATCAGTAAAGATTTCACTGCATGTTGATTATTTAGAGGCCTTGGAAGTGTAAATATCAAATATTATATGATAGGGTTCAGATTGAATGCAAGAAAACATTTTAACATCTAATACCTGTTCACTTTAAAGACGGATTGGCCATTTTATCAGTGGAAAATGTGTGACCTCATGATCTATTTACAAGTTCACTAAGAGCTTCGGTCATGGCTTCAGCTTTCCCTCAATGATCTTGGGATCAGATGTCTGCTGGAAGAAAGTTCCTCGTCTCTGTCTCCAGATAATCTCCAGTATTTTCCAGTGTTTTCTTCAGTCGTTCACGCTTCTCTCTGTCTTGTCACTGTGTGCTTTAATGTTTAATGTAGTCGTGTTCCTGTCTTCTGATCGGTCAATCCAGCGTTCCAGCAGTGGCATTTTTAATGAACATTTCTGTCCTTAATATTTGTATTATGTAATGACTGTTTTATAATAACAAGTCACTATAATGTGAATATATTCACTGCATGTCATGTTTAATCACACTATGACTTCTTAAGAGAATATTTTCATTCTATTTTTATTTAATCTATGATTTTCCAGAAATGTGGGATGATTTCATGCTCAAAATAATGTCATGCACTTTTATATTTAGAGCAAGAGTCAGTTTCTATTTCAGTAAGCTGTTATTATAGTTATTATCATGACCATCATTCATTATTTTGCATGATGCTTTTGTTTTTATTTCCATGTGGTCTGCTGACCGTCTTGTTTACAGTAAATCCCATCAGTCACCTCAGTGTTTTACGAGGGGTCACAGGTTAAAATGTCTGTATTAGAAATGTACAATTAATTGAAATAAAACTAAAATCGCGATTATGACTTAGTGTGATTATCAAATATTACCTTGTTACAGTGAAATATTACAATAGTTACAATATTACAGTATACATTTTGTCATTTTTATATTTTTATTAAGTAATAATAATAATTATTATTGTTATTATTATTATTTTATAGCCATATTGATATATAATCACAAAACTTTGGCCAAATTGTGCAGAAAATTTGTCATTTTAAATCGCAATTGCAATTTTTAATCAGGAAAATCGCAGTATGATTTCCCTCTCCAAATCGTGCAGCTGTAGTATGAGATGAAATTAGTCTCAAAATTATTAAAAAATTCATGCACAATTATCTGTGAGCTTTATAAATGTTTACAAATGTATCTTTTAAAGCTCACAGATATTTGTGCATGCATTTGTTAATATTTTTGAGACTAATTTCATCCCATACTCCGGTCTGTAGCCTATGGAAAACATTTTTAATTGCGTGTGTTATGTACAGGATAATGTTGGACGTTTTGGATCCTTCATATTTTGATGAACAGGTCAGATTAATCTGTATCTGAATGGTTACTCCAGTTTCTTAGTAAGCCGTTCAAACAAAAGACAAGTATTGTCATTCAGCCGTTCAGCATGCTGGGACTTGATTAATAAAACTGGTATTCGGACAATCATTCAGGTCATGGGTTTGTGGGTGGAAACAGATTAAGAGTGTGAATATAAACCTGTTCTGCTTTATAAAGATTAGAGGGAAGGCTTGAGTCATTCCCAGAAGGCACAGTATGTGGTCATGCCTGGACATGTTTACACCAGCACTAGATTAGAGCACAGCCTTACTGATTAACACTGCGTTTCCTTAACTATTAGAAGACGTGGATTGATGTATTTATTTGGTTATATGTGAAAATCTTCATGAATCATAACTAATCTGTGGTGTGTGTGTGCAGGGCTTTAAACAGGGTCGGTCGGTCTTGAACTCTCTGCTCTCAGGGGCGTTTGCAGGAGCCGTTGCTAAAACTGCCGTCGCTCCGCTGGATCGAACCAAGATTATCTTCCAAGGCAAGAAGAACTCTTATTAACTTCCTTGAGTGACTGACTAAAATATTTAAACATGGTTTAAGATGTCTCAATGTTATTGCATAAGGTGCAAATTTTCAAAGGAAGTGTCATTCTTATACTGTGTCCAAACAGTACATCAACAGAGTAGGGTGTCCAAATACATAGTATTCGAAAGACAATAGATGAAAAGTTCCTGGATGACCTAATACCTCACCCAAGATACTGAAGTGTGCATGTGATGGACACTTTACTATCCCATGAGGCCACGGGAGAGGAGTTGAAGTGATGCAACTGATGCTGTACGTCACATGACAGTGACAACATGCCGGATGTAGTACGTCCGAATTTATTCATACTACATAGAACATACTTCTTAACAGTCTCAGAGCAAATTTCAAACCAAACGTAGTACGTACTATACAGCATGTGATTTCGGGCTGATAGTTAATGAGATTCTCTACACCTGTGGTTCCTCTCTACTAGGACACCGTCCACTTAATAGGGCTGCGAACTTGTCACCTTTCACCAAAAGCCACTGTTTTGAATCCAAAATAGGTCATTTGTGTGATTTGTGTAGTTTCGATGAGTTTGGGTCACTTATAACGTGCATTTGAAAATGCATCGCGCCAACTATTTTCCCAGATTTGTAATGAGAATTGTTTATAAATCTGTTGTCAGCAAAAGTGAAGGTTTAAGGTCTCCAGCCAAAAATTCCACCAAAATAAAAGCCCTATTTGAAAACAAAGAAATGAAGACGGTGTTGTCATTTGTTGTATTACTGTAAAAAGATTATTTTTATTAAATAATATATTTTACAGTGCAATAGTTTATTACTATAGTAATATATTTCTGTTTTGTTTAATTTTTATTACTTAATATATAAAAATAATATTTAAATAACAACAATAATCATAAAATAATAATAACAATTATTATTATTATTGTTATTGCATAGTCATATTGAATGGTTTCCATAAAAACAAAATTAAAAGTTTTTTTTTTTTTTAACTCAAAGGGCCCTATTTTAATTACCTAAGCACATGGTCTGAAGCGCAGGTGCACTTAGGGCATGTCCAAATCCACTTTTGCTAGTTTAATGATGCAAAAAATGGTCCAAAAGGGTTGCCTCTAGTCCCTAGTCTCTTAAAGGGGGGGTATCACACACAGTTTCTGCCAATCTCATGTTAATCTTGAGTACCTATAGAGTACTAGTGCATCCTTCATATCTCCAAAAAGTCATTCGTTTTATCATATTTATAAAAGATACATACGCTGTACCGAGTATTTCCGAAAACAGCCGAGCGCCTGGAGGCGTGACGTGTGAGCGGAGATAGAGTGACGAGCTGTCACGAGCACGCGCAGCTTTTGTGTAGAGATCGGCTGCAAGCTGTCAGTGGTCAGCTAAACAAATGTATTTAAACACACACAATACACCATCGCATTATCCCTGGATAACTTTTGAATCACTATAATGAATATAGCGTATAATGAATGATGAATAATGAGTTTATGAATTCACTACATTCGTGTTGTTTACATTATACGCACTTAGGCGCCTATTGCCAACAAAACAGACATTTGAAGCAGTTTTACTCACCACCTGCGGTTCCGACTCATGACCGGGATCATTATTGCTGTGACCGCTCCATCTTTCAGTTTCAAATGATCTGTAAATCCAGTGTAGAACTGGGCCTTGTTTATAAAACCTGAGGGCTCGAACAGCCACGGAAAACATGAGATATTCTCCATTCATTTTAACCAAAAAAAAAGTGATTGCAACTATCAGTTTCTATGGTTTAATAACAAATGTCGAGAGCACATCAATGTATTGCGTGAGCACAAAACTCTCAGATCCACTGGGTTCTTTGGGAAGCAAGGTTATCTTTCCCTCACAACCAAAAACACACTTCTTTGGTGACATTGTTGATTTTGTGAAGCCCTGTGACCTGTGCAGCGCTGCCGACGACTCCTGTAAAGCCGAATGCGCATCGATGGGCGTGCTCTTGCTCTCTCGCTCTGGTCGACGTGTGCGCGCGTGCGCCCTTCCAGGAGAAGTGCCTGTACAAGGAATTCCGACCTTGTTGACATCACTCATGCCGATACTTGAAAAAAATTCCTGAATCCTGTAAGGATTTGGAAGAGTATTGTGTTTGGAAGTGTTTTGAAACTTTGGCCATGTTTAGCATGAGAATCCAACTCTTTAACAGTGTAAGTAAGTCAGAATACATGAAATAGCATTATACTCCCCCTTTAATGAGTCATGGGTGTGTTTTGGGTGTAACATGCAATAGACCAATCAGAGTCTCATCATCTCCCATTCCCTTTAAAAGCCAGATGCGCTCGCGCCATGGCAGATTCACTATTTACACTGCGGAATATAGACACCCTCAACCTGACAAATCAGTTTAAATACATGTGTGTATTGCCACGATTAGTCAAATAATTAGCCAGTTTCATTCATCATTACTGCAAAAAGGTAATTCTGCTACATGCAATGACTATCCATTATGACATGTAGGCATTTTATTTTGTAATCCTTTTATTTTTAATATTTGGCATGTTTGTGTGCTGCTGTGTATCCCTGTGTGTATAAAAGCAGAGTGTTCGTGCATTGTGCACCCGCCTATAGGCGAATATTACCAACACGCCCTTTAAATAACAAAAAAAAAAAATACTGTGTCATCGACTTTAGAGCAGGTTTTTGTTGGTCAATGGCGCAGTCTCAAAATAGCAACATGCCAACAATGCACCTGAACACACCTCGTTTTCAGAGCAGCACGCCCATGGGCGAACAGATGGGCACGAGTGCATTTGCTATTTAAACAATGTGGGCGTTGGACTTGAAAATGATAACTGCATCAGGCTGAAATTTAGCAAAAAACATTTGCGTCGCGCCTGCCGTCACATTGCGCCGGGTGTATGATAGGACACTTCAAGGATATTTTTTTTCTTTTATCTATATATTAAAATTGACTGTATATCCACATTTTAAAGCTGATATCCAAAACACACGCTGATTGAAAGACACTGACTCTTTACAAATGATGAAGAAAAGTGACGTTAGTGAAGAGAAAAGATCCTGCAGCATTTGAGACAGATACAGACACTTGATCTGATGCAACGACATTCAGACATTTTGAAGAGTGACGACTTTTGTTGCAACTGTACGAATGATTCGTTTAGTTTTGTAAATAAACCTTTTAGTTGCACAATGAATGTTTCACAGGAATACATTTGTAAATTATTTTTTTTGTTTATTTATTGCTGAAATGTTGCTTTTGTTCTTTTTTAGCTGAAATAACATGTGAAACTCTAAATATTTCTCTTTATCTTGTTTCAGTGTCGTCTAATAGATTTTCCGCTAAGGTGAGTATTTTACTCAGTCTTTTCAATGTGAACATGTCAGCGGTTTTGCGTATAAATGTAAAAGTTTGATAGATCTGTCAGTCTGCAGATGACTTCGTATATTTTGTGATGAATGCCATGTTTGTATTCCTGTAGCTCAAACAGTAGATCAGGCCGCTTGCAACACCAAGGTCATGGGTTTCGATTCCTAAGGAATGCATGAACTGAGATAGTCACTTTGGATAAGATATATATAATAAATATATAAATGTTGTAATTTCCAGGAGGCGTACAGGTTAATTTACCGAACATATCTTAAGGATGGGTTCTTCAGTCTGTGGAGGGGAAACTCGGCCACTATGGTGCGTGTCATTCCATACGCTGCCATCCAGTTCTGCGCCCATGAACAATACAAGAGGATTCTGGGACAGTATTACGGCTTCCAGGGCAAGTGAGTCACTGGTGCCTCACCACTGCACATTTACATTTATTCATCCGAAGCGACTTACAAATGAGAAATTAAACAACAGGATTACAGTTTAAGCTACAGATTAAGTTACAGGATTGCTCAGAAATATCCGAGCTGGTACAGAGAGACACTGCAAGACCACAGAAAGAGAATGAAGAGGGTTGTTTGTTGTTGTTTTTATGTGAAGCATTTATCATCTGATATGTTTTCCCCAGACTATTCAACAGCAAATAATTCAGCATTACACTTAGTTTCTTCAGGATTTTATTAAATATGATTTTCCCACCCATGTGGCCTTTGGTTACATCAGCTGGAAAATGTCAGCCGTTAAGCGAGGTGGGCGGGGCCTATGGTGTGATGGTGTATAACTATTCAATGATGTCGTGCTCTGGAGGCAGTCATATGCAAATGTATTTGCCCGTGTGATGTCACAAATCCCGCAATATCCAAACAAGCCATTTTTGGAGGTGATTAAATAAGTTAAATAAAGACCTCTTATATGTCAAAAGATCAAGAAAATTGATTTCTCACGTCATGACACTTTTAAAAGATTAAATATAACTTCACACAGACATCAGTATTGCAAACCATCGAAGTGTTGCATGCTTTATTTAAGGTTTATTCTCGCCTGCTAGACTTCCGTTGTAAATGCACTGATGTAAACATGTTTCCTGCTTGTTTATACTGAGAGATGAGTGGAATTTTTATCTGTGATAACATACAGCAGTGCATAACATGATGAAGATAACGCAGAATATTGCTTTAATGACTGAAACCTTATATTAGGATTTTAAATTGCTCTTTTATAGTATTTTAACATGTTACTCGCCATGAAAATAGCCAAGGAAGCTGGCATGGCCTTAAAAACACCAACCAACCAACCAACCAACCAACCTTTAATGACTGAATCATTTGCAGATTTCAGATATGCATCGCTACACAGATATGACCCATTTATTCTTGGATTATGATAAACACGTTTTACAGTCCAGCCTGTTTAATGTGTTAATGGTGAAAGTTTCCTGTTTTCCAGAGCTCTGCCGCCTGTGCCACGACTGCTGGCTGGTTCAATGGCGGGAACCACGGCTGCCACGCTCACATACCCACTGGACATGGTCCGCGCACGCATGGCCGTCACACCCAAAGAAATGTAAGACAATTCATCCATCTAACTTAACTCTTTCCCTGCCATCGATGGAATTTTCTGTCTTTCAGTGTTGTCACTGTTATGGTACGTAGGGGGCGCTATCACACTTCTTCTGAAAGAGTAGAGAATCTCTGGATCAAAACACAGAAAAAAAGGAGCAGAAACAAGCGATAAAAACATTGCTTATCCATGTTGTAGTCAAATTTCTCAGCTTTTTGTTTAAAATGTTGCCTTTTTTTGTGAAACTTACCCACATTCAATTGTTGATTAAAAAAAAAAGCATTAAGCTAAAATAAAATCTTTCCCCGCCAGAATAAAAAAAAATAAAAAGTTTTATTTTTTTTTTATTCTGGCGGGGAAAGAGTTAAAGGGATACAAATGAAAATGTTCTCATCATTTGCTCACCCTCATGCCATCCCAGATGTAAATGACTTCCTTTCTTCAGATTAAAGGTGCAGTGTGTAAATTTTAGTGGCATCTAGTGCTGAGGTTGCAAATTGCAATATACAGAAGCTACGGTGGCCAACACAGGACAAAGATGTCGTCGTCTGAGGCCCTGTCCCAAATGGCACACTTCTATGCACCTTCAGTCTTGTGGACTTACAATGGCTTCCGCGTTCGCATGTCCGTTAAGTCCATGAGACCGTAGGGTGTCCCATTTGTCAATTTTAGGCTTCAGAAGGGTGCTCGCGAGCGCCCCCTTTGCGGCCGATATGCGCCCTCAATGCGCACTTTTGCTGAGCCTGCACTGGTGCGAGCTCCGCGGCAGACTTCTTCAAAGCGACGTTACGTCACGAAAGTGCGGACACGTAGGAAGGCCGTGAGTGTTTAGGGTGCCATATGGGACAGGGCCTGAGACAGCAGAGAGTAGCCAGTCAAGCAAACGCGCTCTGTAGAGCAGTTTGTCCGTTTAGGGCTGCTGTAGAAACACGGCGGCGCAAAATGGCGACTTAACATGTAAGGGGACCTGCCGTGTATGAGATAGAAATGCCTCCTTCTAAGGTAATAAAAACATAACGGTTCATTATGTAAGGTCTTTATACACCACTGAAAACAGAGATATGTATATTATATTGCATTTCTGTCAATAGATCCTCCTTAGATTTATACATTGCACCTTTAACACAAATGAAGATAATCCATCTCTGTGAGTTCATATAATGCCATCGATTGGGTGCCACTCATTTGATGCTTGAGAAACCACACACAGCGATGAATCAATGACTTCTGAAGCCAAATGATAGGTGTATGTAAGAAAAATACTAGTATTTTGAACTTTTTTAACTAGAAATCAGTGCTTCCTGTCTACTGTCATATGAGCAGTCACGTGAGTGATGTCGTGACCCGTTACGTAAGTTCGTTGTGAAGTTTGTTGCGTCAAGCAACAGATGACCACCACTTCTTGCACAAACATCACAATGCACTTGACCGGAAGCATTGATTAATAGTTAAAAAAAGTATTTTTCGTGCACACATCTGTCGTTTCTCTTCTTCATCCAGTCGGCTTCTATGGATTCCTGTAAAAAATCAAATAAAAAAAAATATATATAGATTTGAGGTTTCCTCCTGACAATGACGATATCCATATGGGAATCCTGGTTCTTTAAAGACAACACACAGTTGTTGAGGGGGTGAATTAAAATAAGAAACATCTTGATTGTTGATGTTTTAGCTTGTTTTGTCATCTTGAGGCGCCTTTGGGTGTTTGCTAAGGGAACAACTGATCTAAAGAAATGATAGTGTGATGTCATTGGTCCTCAGGTACAGCAATATCCTGCACGTGTTCGTCCGTATCTCTCGTGAGGAGGGGCTGAAGACGATCTACAGGGGCTTCACTCCCACGATCCTGGGCGTCGTGCCGTACGCAGGACTCAGTTTCTTCACCTACGAGACGCTGAAGAAGGTTCACGCAGGTAGAAGCCCACTGCATACGTGTGTGTGTGTGTGTGTGTGTGTGTGAGATTCAGGGTTATTATAACTTTAAAAGTTTCACTCATTTCCATTTCGTTTTTACTTGTGTTCTGGTTTCAGTGTCATTTTTAGTTTCAAATAATTGACTGATTTCAGTTCAGTTTTTATGGTAATTCTTTACAATTATGTCCCATTAGTTAAAGCATCAGCTAACATTAACTAACAATGAATAATTAATTTGTTACAGTATTTATTAATCTTTGTTAATGTTAGTTAATAAAAATACAGCTGTTTATTGTAAGTTCATGGTCCATTAAATAATATTAACTGATCAATAACTGATTTTAGTAATGCATTAAGAGATGTGGTAACACTTTATAATAAGTATAGTGTAATAAAGTATTTACAAATCATTAAATTAATAGTTTATAAACTGTAGTTAATACATTGATAGACTATATACATATAGTGATTTCTTCATTCATTGTCACTGTGATTAACTGTGTTTTTGTTTAATTGGCTCATATGTAAAGAGTTAAATAATGCTTTAACAATATATTAACTGTAAATAGTTGATGTATTTTTAAACATTTTAAGGAACACTAAATATGAATGCAATTAATGTCTAATAAAGTTTGGTTTAAAGCATTTAATTAATGTCATTTTCCCATTTTCTGTGACCTAATCTAAAGCGAGAACTATTTACTGTTAATAAGTTGTTAACAAAGCATGATTTAACTCTTTACATATGAGCTATTTAAACAATGATCATTTGTTAAATACAGTGGCAATAAATGAAGAACTCACGTCAGCAACGACACTGACATATTTTAACATATGCTTTCAGTTAAAACAGCTCAAACATGCATGTTAGTCTGGGACTAGGTATATTTATTTAATTGTGCATGTTTTAGCTCTTTTCTTTGTCATAGTGTCTTATAACCTTCAGTAACGGGTCTCTCCTCTTGTTTCAGAGCACACGGGCCGCTCGCAGCCGTACTCATACGAGCGTCTGGCGTTCGGCGCATGCGCAGGGCTGATCGGCCAGTCCGCCTCGTACCCGCTGGACGTGGTGCGCAGACGCATGCAGACGGCGGGCGTCACCGGACACACCTACGGCACCATCTCCGGCACCATGCGCGAGATCGTGGCGGAGGAGGGCGTGATCCGCGGCCTCTACAAGGGCCTGAGCATGAACTGGGTCAAAGGTCCCATCGCTGTGGGCATCAGCTTCATGACCTTCGACCTCTCGCAGATATTGCTGCGCAAGTTTCAGCAGTTAGGCTACAATGTGCGGTAGCAGCGTAGAGACAGGAAGTAAGAAAAGCAGAACAAATGTTTCTTTTTTGTTTCTTTTTTAACCTGAGCATATGCTGCCAATGAAGAGGACGGGGAATGAGAGGCGTGTCGTGAGTTTTGATTTCTGATGCAAGCGTTTTGTGTGTAGAGTGAGTGTATTTGGTACAGAGACGCCCTGAATGTACGTCCCGCCATCACAGACTGAACGTCCTGTAAGTGCAATACTGACTGAACGTGTTTCTGGACACGTCCCGCTTTGTGTTTTCTTACACATCAGGAGCTTTGATGGAAATACAGACACATTTCGAGTTTACAGCGTGTGTTACTCTGGATATCACTTTCATATCAGGGTGAGTCTCATGAAAATGAGCAAGAACATGTCCAGCTCATATTTCACTCCAAAATCAAAAGATTTGTATATTTTTAATAAGATTTTACAGAAATGGCATGTAGCCTGATTTAAGACCTTTAAGATTTTTTTGCATTATTTTTCACGACAATTAAACATTTTCCCCAAATTATATATTATTTAAAAGTATAATTGTAAGTGTACTTTATGGTAATATTGGTTGTTTTGAATTTAGTTTGTTGATTTTAATTAAAAAACACATGACTTGAATACAATTTTTGCCTGTAATACATACATTTTTAAAAGTATAGTTGTTAGTATACTTTATGGTAATATTTATTGTTTCAAATATAATTTAATTGCTGATTTTAATTAATAAAAACCCACATGACAAACACATTTTTCTCCAAATTATGTTATTTAAAAGTACAATTGTAAGTATACTTTATGGTAATATTTGTTGTTTTGAATTTAATTTAATTGCTGATTTTAATTAAAAAAAACCCACATGACTTTAATACATTTTCCCCCGAATTCTATATTATTTAAAAGTATAATTGTAAGTATACTTTATTTGTAATATTTGTTGTTTTGAATTTAGTTTGTTGATTTTAATTAAAAAAAACACATGACTTGAATACAATTTTTGCCCGTAATAAATATATTTTTAAAAGTATAGTTCTTAGTATACTTTATGGTAATATTTATTGTTTCAAATTTAATTTAATTGCTGATTTTAATTAATAAAAACCCACATGACAAACAAATTTTTTTTCCCAAATTATGCATTATTTAAAAGTATAATTGTAAGTATACTTTATAGTACTATTTGTTGTTTTGAATTTAATTGATAATTTTCTGATTTTAAATTATTTTTTTTTTTTTAAATCAGTTTATTTTTATATATATATATATATATATATATATATAAAGGTAGTCATAATTTACATTATGCATTATATGGTTTGCATTGATGCATTATATCTTTTCATAGTTAATTGTAACCAAACTTAAAATGCATTATAATCTAGTATGCAAATTGGTTGAAATTATGTGTTTTAATGCATTATACTTTGTAAAGGTGTAACAATGAAATATAGAAGTATTAGAACTGAGGTTACAATTATTCATGAGATCATTATAAGGTGTGTTACAAGGCATAATTAATTCATTAAAATACTTTCATAATGTATTAAATAAAGGCTTTAAGTAAAGTGTTACCAAAATCCTTTTTTATGTATTTTGTGGTGAAATATGAGCTTGTCATTTCTTCATGTGATTCACACTTTTTCATCCATATCGCTGATCCAGGACAGGATAGTAAAATGGTGTGCGTGCGTGTGTGTGCGTGTGTTGTGCGTGTGTTGTGTGTGCGTGCGTGCGTGTGTGTGTGTGTGTGTGTTTTGTGTCTTGCACATGTGTGACTGTGCATTTGTGTGTGTGGCTCCCAAGTGCCTGGAGAGAGAAACGAAACATGAACTTCAACATCATCCTCCCTTACACAGGGACACTGCAGTGTTACTAACTGGTGTAATTAACCAATGTTCAGCTGATAATGAACAAATAACATGACATTCACACCACTGGTGTGTTTAATCATTTACTGAAATGAGAGATTTTAAACTTCAGTATTACTGCTCTGTTATACCTTATCTTTGGATAAATATTAAAATATTTGAATTATACAGTGACTCCAAAAAGTATTTGTTCGCTTCAGTCTATGTGATTCATTAGATCAATTGTTTTATCATTTTAAACTTGTCTGTGCATCTTTCTTTACAATAAATGACACCTTTTTTGATATTTTCTCATCTCATGTAGTGACATTCAGACATGTGTTCAGATTTAAGTGTTCAGATACTTCTTGGGGCTGTTGTATTTACTCACAATTATCATCTCAGTCTATTTTGAACAAACTAAAATCCCTACATGATTCCTACTAACCGGACAATCACACGATGCTCAAGCACAAGGATTATTATCTAATAAAGGGTATTAAATGGCTTTTAAACATCCCAGAGGCCTAATAAAACACTGAGATTCATTTGAAACAACTCAGAGATCGATTCTGGAAACTGTGTTTGAATTCAGAATCACTGGTGAGATTCATTGTGAAGTTCATCATATTGTGATTCGTGTCACGCGGTGAATCGTTTATCGAATGAATCTCTTGCTCTCGCAATAAAATGACTCGGTTGGATTCAAGACTGTTGTTTGTAAATCGAAAAGATTTGTGCCAAATAAACTAATGATATTATAATCAAGCTTTTTTTTCTCCATTTATTCATAATTGTAAATGTGATTATCTGAGGTTTAGACATCGTAAAGAAATAAATCAATGTTGAATCAGTGTTTTCCATCGAGTCCTCTAGATGGCAGCATAAAGCAGCAGCTGAACTGAATCTCTTTGTTTGCAGCAGCTTTTGTCTCTGATGTTTATTCACACTGATCTTGATTTGAGAAGAATATCCTTGTCTGAAATGTGAAAATACTTTTTTTTTTTTTTTTTTTTTTTTTTTTTTTAAAAAGCAATTTTCCATAACACATAAGTTATAATTTTCAGGCTGACTAAAGACAGGAAAGAATTTATGATATGTAAAGAGTTGCACAAACCATTATTTTGCACAGCATACACTGTAACTGTATTTAACTACAACATATAAAAGATCCTGAGAACAGTTATTATATATACATTATATAGTGACTCGTGTCTTTATGTCAGTGTGATTTAATTGTGTTCACTTGATGGCCAACAGATATTAAAATAATATTTTAGTTTGAATGCACATAAATTATTCCAAATTAAGAAAGTGTTTGAAATGGAAGTTTGAAACCAACACACAAAGGAGAAAAGTGTGTGTTATTGTGCTTTTGATTCAAAATCTGATCAGATACAGACCTTGTGACGACTTGCCCCGATCTGCTCTATATGACATTATACAGTGCTTGTGCTGAACTTCTCTGTTTATTTAGGCAGGTCTATTTACACTATCGTTCTAGAAAGAAATTAATACTTTTATTCAGTAAGGATGCATTAAATTGACTGAAAATGACAGTTAAATGACATTTATAATGTTATAAAAGATTTTATTTTAAATAAATGCTGTTCTTTAGAACTTTTTATTCATCAAATAATCCTGAAAAATAAAATGTATCACAGTTTCCACAAAAATATAAACTGTTTTCAACATTGATAATAATCATAAATGTTTCTTGAGCATCAAATCATCATATTAGAATGATTTCTGAAGGATCATGTGACACTGAAGACTGGAGTAATGATGCTGAAAATTCAGCTTTTCATCAATAAAATAAATTACATTTCACTATATATTCACATAGAAAACAGTTATTTTAAATTATAATAATATTTCACTATTTTTACTGTATTTTTGATCAAATAAATGTGCATAAGGTGATCATAAGAGACAGAAACATTAAAAAATCTTAGACCTGAAACATTTGAACAGTGTTTATAACACACTTCATACACGATTCAAAGTGCTTTACATAAAAGTGATTAAAACATAATCATCAAACACTATAAGAAAAAAAAAAAAGTAAAATAAATTAAACAGAATAATTAATAAAAGTGTATTTAAATTAATTTAAATTCTATTTAAAAGCTTATTTTGAATTTCAGTAGGTTTGAGCCCCATTTAGCTACATAATTATTATGATTAGGATTATTTTAAACCGTTTAATCAGATTTTAATCTGATGTACAAAACATGAATTTACAGATTTGAACACAAAATCAGATAAACTTCATATATTGTACTCAGACTGCATTATAATCGATGAATGTTATTCTCTTATTCACCACTAGATGACGCTACAGACCACCTGATCCTGAATGATCCGGATCTGATTAGTATCGATGCCCTGAACTTGACCTGATAAACCCCTCTGTCTTAATACAAGTGCTGTCATTTTTTAATTATAATATTTCATCTAAATCTTTTCAGAACCTCAACAACAACCCAATAATAATAATAAAACAGATATGCCTATTATTGTTGTTATCATTATTATTATACTAACATATAAATATGCATTTGATGAATATTTATTCATTGTATCACATGACTGATATTTCCCATTGCTGAATGAAAATGATCTTGACTCACAGATGAACAAAAGCACACAGACACTGATCTGATGCTGATGCTGGCTGGGGGGCGGGGTCACCGGTCGTTGCCATAGGTACCTGGAGCTGTGCCAGTGTATTTGCATGTATTCAAATTGCTCATGAATAATTTACTACACAGCAGCCACCGCTGCAGACACTGATGTGCTGTTTTCATACACTACATGTGCTGCATTTACACTCCTTCTGAAAGTCACTGCAAAGACAAGAGGATGAGTGTTACATCAGACCTGTGACAATGATGATGATGCTCTCATAACTCTCATGAAACACCATTAGAATAGCAATACAGATACACAGATAGATAGATAGATAGATAGATAGATAGATAGATAGATAGATAGATAGATAGATAGATAGATAGATAGATAGATAGATAGATACGTGGTGTTTATTGGCTCACTGTATTTCACAGGAAATGGTGTCACGGTTCTGGAAACAGCTGACTGGAGGATTTCGGAAAGGGGCGTGTCCACACGGAAAGGTAAATTATATTTATTATTCCATTTAAAGGGCCAGTGGCTCTTATCTCCCACAGATGTTTATTTGGAAATCACACAATTAGCATATAATACATTTAAAAAGTGAATATTATTAAAATATTAATGCATATGATTCAAATAGGCCTACATTAGCCTTTTGTTTTTACTCTACTATCTATTTTAATATTCAGATATACTTGTTTGAAATGTGAATACAAAATACTAGAATAGAATTTTTACGTGTGATATGTTTTCTTTGATTTGATTCGTAGACAATTATATGTTCATCAAATTGTGTTTTAAAGATTTTGTTGGTTTCTTGGTATTTCTACGGAAGCCTCAGAGGCCATGCGTTGTGATTGGATTTTGTTTGATCTCGATTCTCGGAGTTTCCTCAAAAGATTTTTTCTTGGTCTGGAGGCAGCAAGAGTCATTTCAGTGTCCGACACGTGAGAAGGAGACAACTTTATCATCACACTCATTTATTTATGCTGCAGTTACTCTGAACACTTTCACACGAGCGTCTGAAGGCGATGGAATGATGATTGATTGACAGATGCTGATCAAAGGTTTGCGGCTGATTAATGGTGAGTGACGTACAGTTTCTTTTTCGTAAAACGTAAGAGTATTAACTAAACACGAGAAAATAATTTGAATTAATTTATGATGAAAAAAGCTAAAAAATAAATAAATAAAAAGGTATCCCCTTAGGCTTCCGTAGTTCCCAATATGGAATTTTATAAAATTGATGTTTTTATACAAATTTTTTTTTTTTTTTAAACACATATATACATAAAAAATCACAAATGAATTTTATGTAAATGCCGTAATTTATATATATATATATATATATATATATATATTCAAGCATCAAAACAATTAGTGTAATACAGCTTTGAATTGTTGTTGTTGTTTTTCAATACATCAGAATGGGTCCTGTTTAATTTGTTTGTTTTTTTCTGAGCAAAAATTAAATATACATTTTTACCATGATTTACAGAAGACACCCACTAAAATGTCATTCAGTGTAACAATCTTGTCAGGGATATTTACAACAAAAAAATCTATTTATGTCATATTAAAGACTAATTATTTTTACCCCAAATGCTAATTACTTGTAATTTTACATTTTTAAACTTTGCCACTATCCTAGGTTTTGCCCATTTGTCAGCAAGAATTATTTACTCATTTAAAATACAATAAAATGTAGTATGCTCACTTACTCTTGTATATATTTTAATACGTACAGGTCAGAATAAGTATGTTGTTTCAATTTCTACATAAATATAAGTGTTACACTGAATGACAATGGAACATTATTTCACCCACATTTTGACATTTGATTCTCCCAAAACCTATTTGAAACCTTAAAAGTAGACGTTTTACTTGCATTTAATGTGCTTTCTATAAAATCACTTTTGTAAATTTCTATTGATGTGGACATCTAGATGTCTTTGACCTATATTATAGGCAGTATTATCAATAAAATTAATGTAAATAAATGTCTAAAGTAAATGTAAATAAGAAAATAAAATGCTGTACCACAAGATATTAATTTTGTATTTCATACATAAGATGGCAGGTAAATTATTGCCCTTTTTTATTTTTTTTTATTAGCCTATTATAATAAGTTGGTCAGCTGTTTTTTCTCTTATAAAAAGATCTGCATTTATTTTATAATTATTACTCCTGAATCAAAACTCAACACAATTGTAAAACTTTTTTGTGTGTGTGAAGCTGTATAATATATATATATTACTCTGTGGTCAAAAAGTTGGGTCATTTCTGTTATTTCTCATTAATTTCTGCATTAAATCAAACAGTCTTCTTGGTTGTTACCGATTGAACAGTTAACATAAAGGACTGTCAGGTGTAGAGGTGAATTCACCAAACTGTCAACTTTTATTCAGTGTTAATTCATTATTTTTGACTGATAAAGTGTTTTGCTGTCTGTGCCTGACAAGATCAAACCACCTGACAAGATGAGACATTTATTCAACATCTGCAAATGCTGAAAAACCAGATTAAACCCTCAGACCAGTTCAGTTCACGTTAGACCATTAACAGCGTTTACTTGTTCTCTGAAATGTATGTAGACTCTGAAGTCACACTAAATGTCATTGCATCACATGCAGAATATTAAAGCAAGAGTCATTTATTGTAAAGAAAGATGCACAAACAAATCCATAAAATACCCAAAACAGTCATGAAGATTTTCCCCGTTATACATGATGACACAAAACATAATGTTAAACACTCACACCAGACAAAGTCGTATAAGTAGAGGCTTTATTGAATATCATCACACATTCAGTATTGTTCAAGGTTTAAATGATAAATTACAGCTTTACTGGTATTTAATTGCTCATTTCAGTATTATTTTCTGTGGGTCATTACATTACAGGTCCAAATGTTATTAAAATATTCATGTACAGATTTTATAATTCATACAGAGTGCTTGAGGAGAAAGTGTGTGTGAAACAGAGAATCAGTCACATTCAGCGGTTGAAATGCAACACTAAGCGTCTCTATCTATCAGCATGTGCATTTTTAGATTCACTTACCTGTTTTATGAGCTCACCTGTGTGCTGTGAACCTCCATGTGCTTCTGCAGGTGATGATGATGTAAAACAGCAAACATCCAGAATGTGTTTGTTTTCTACACTGGAAGCCAGTAAAAATATGAACAAGATCATAAAAACCAGAGCAGGACCGATAGTTTCTGATGGTCTGTGTTTGTTTCCATCAGCGCTAAAGTCCGTGGGTGAAGTTAAATCACAAATTCATCCTCCAGTTGGATGTGACTGAGTCCGTCTTCCAGCATCACAGGAAGTGACATCAGTGAATCTTCAGAGTGACGGAGGATCTCATCAGCAGGTCAGATCCATCCCAATTTGTCTTTCACGTCTAATCTGTGGAAAAGAGCATAAAAACAACATCAGTCCATCATTCTGTATCTTTATTAGTATTTATATTATTCATACAGATAAAATGACACCATTAAATATTATACACGCCCTTACTAAAAAAACAGCTTTTAATCAGCTCTAAAAAGACAATAGTGTCATTATTCAGATCAGTTCAGTTCAATGTTGATTCAGTTCAGTTCAATAACTGTGTAAATTTCAATATTAAAAATATTTTGACTAGACCATGACTTAATAAAACCAAAATGTTTAACAGATACCCGAGGCAATAACTGCATGTTTGTAGTTTTTACAGTGATGATCTCACATGTAAGCGAGACACTGTGAGGTGTGTGTGTGTGTGTGTGTGGTTTTATTGTCCCGTGGGTCATGTTATTTGGGTCTCTGGGGGTCCCAACACAGAATTGGCCCCTGATCCAGAGATCATGTTAGGAGACCAGACAGAGTGTGTGTGTGTTTGTGTGTGTGTTTGTGTGTGTGTGTGTGTGTGTGTGTGTGTGTGAGCGGCCAGACAGACTGTGCAGTGACCTGAGCCTATAGACAGACACAGAGGTCGTTGATCTGTGTGTGTGTGTGTGTGTGTGTGTGTGTGTGTGTGTGTGTGTGTGTGTGTGTGTGTGTTCAGACATCATTATTTTTGGGAGATCAGGGTCAACAGCTCCACCTCATCTCAACGGAAGCACTCAGATCATAAACGGCATCAAATACACCATATTTACATTCATCACATTTTTCATATACGTTCATCACGTTCATTTTATTTCATAAGCATGTTTTATAGGTTTGTATAATTTTAACTTTGTATAATAATTTTAACTTTGTATAATTTGAAATCTGTGTAGCCTTTAAAGTTAATAAATATTTATAAACTTTAGCAGCATGATGAATATTCAGTTGTCTGTCTATCTATGAATCTATCTGTTTGTCTGTCTGGCTGTCTATATATACATGCAATATATATTTTCAGATACACACACACACTGTGCACGCACATTACTTTGACTGACAGATGTATGTAAATGTCTGTAGACACACTGGAGCAGTCCAACAGAGTCTGAATATGTAGACTAGTGTGTGTGTGTGTGTGTGTGTGTGTGTGTGTGTGTGTTGGGGGTGAAGGGTGTCTAGTTAGCACTTTGAGACTGTCTGGATGTGTGTGTGTGTGTGTGTGTGTGTGTGTGTGTGTGTGTGTGTGTGTGTGTGTGTGTGTGTATGTGTGTGTGAGAGAGAGAGACTGAGGGGATATAATTGTGTCTGAGAGCAGATCTGTATTAGAAAGACACTTAAACAACAACGGCAGGTGGATATACTTATGTGTGTGTGATTGTGTGGATGTTGAACATTGATGATGATTTTTCCAGCACTGACTGTCTTGATTGTGTTTTTTTTTAAATATAAGACAAAACTCACTTAATTGAGGTTGATTTTTAGTTCTGTTTGATTGAAGTATCAACTTTGACTCAGATTTTGCTTCTAAAATAATTTTTAAAAAAAATTAAATAAATGTGTATAGCAGCTTAGATCATTTGATCTTGAAGGAGTTTGATGAGAAATGTTTGAATTCAGAGATCTCTGACTTTTGGCAAATTTGAGCACAGTTTGAGACATTGTTGTGATGTAAAACTCTAGAAGAGACATGTCAGTTGAGAAGCAGGAAACCTAATTTACTGTTCTCAGATTTACAGTACTGTTCAAAAATTTGGGGTCATAAGATTTTTAATGCTTTTGAAAGAAATCTCTTCTGATCACCAAGGCTGCATAATATTACAATTTATATAACTGTTTTCTATGTGAATATATAGTAAAATGTAATTTATTCCTGTGATCAAAGCTGAATTTTCAGCATCATTCCTCCAGTCTTCAGTGTCACATGATCCTTCAGAAATCATTCTGATATGATGATTTGCTGCTCAAGAAACATTTATGATTATTATCAATGTTGAAAACAGTTGTGCTGCTTCAGATTTTTGTGGAAACCATAATTTGCAGTTCCTAACCCATCCGTGCTTTCACAAACCGCTTATGGTTCTGTTAAACGGGTAACCGTGATCTCTGGGCGATCTGGTCTGTGACGACATTATCACAGACTGTAACAGCGAGCAAAAGGCTTTTTTCATATCTTTGCCATAGATGACTGCCAAAGCCACAAACAGAAGTTTAACTCTGAGAAAGAGGTAGAGAAACAAGAGAGTGACAGATTCAAAAAGAAAACATCTAGTGGGATTTTGCACGCGGGACCGCCAGGGGCCCGTTCTCATTCTCCAGCACCCGGTATATTGTGCCTGGCCAACAAAGACGTCGCCCCTCATTAAAAATACATGTCATCGGATCACACCTCGACTGAATCAAGAGATTGTGAGTTGCATTAAGAGGCCGTGACTGTGCGGTGAATGGGAGCTACGGCGCGACTACGGCAATAGAGCGGAGCCCGACCCGCCCCAGCCTATGGGAACCGCATCCCTGTGGCGGACTGGGGTCGGAGGTCACCGCCTGTCTGTTAAAGCCCAGAAATCCTTTATTCTGCATCCACTGCACAAACCCAATTCTCAGTGGAGAGAGAGAGAAAACTACAAGGAAATTTTTGGTGAGTTTTTTTATTTACTAACGTTAACAAAGATTAATAAATATTGTAGTGAATGTACATCCACTTCAGCAGCACTTACATACACCAAACTTTACAGTTTTATTCCTATCTATATTCTGAAGGTTTTTATAGAGAGGTTTCTTCATATATCATTCACCTGGTTTTTTAATGGAGTTACCATGAACTAACAAAATGAACAGTTGTATTTTTATTTACTAAGGTTAACAAAGATTAATAAATATTTTAGCGAATGTACAACCACTTCAGCAGCACTTACAAGCACCAAACTTTACAGTTTCATTCCTATCTATATTCTGGAGGTTTTTTTAGAGGGGTTTCTTCATATATCATTCACCTGGTTTTTTAATGGAGTTACCATGAACTAACAAAATGAACAGTTGTATTTTTATTTACTAAGGTTAACAAAGATTAATAAATATTTTAGCGAATGTACAACCACTTCAGCAGCACTTACAAGCACCAAACTTTACAGTTTCATTCCTATCTATATTCTGGAGTTTTTTTTAGAGGGGTTTCTTCATATATCATTCGCCTCATTTATACAGCATTTAATTCCTAAAAACATGGTGAAAACGCATTTTTTCTGACTGTTAACAGTATTTTCTGATTTATGGAGTGATAAAAAGAGATATCCAAAATCCTCTCAGTAAAAACCTTTAACTCTAATATGTCAACAAAATGAAACTAGAATTTCTAGCCTTTCTTTATCCAATGTTCAGATTTATTTTCTAGAAATGTATGCAAAATAGTGCAGATTGAATTAGGTACTGCCTCATTTGCATGTTTAAACATAACATTTCAGAGAACTTGTAATACAAAACAACTGTGGAAGTATGTTGCTCTCTATTAATTAAACATTGTACCCTGTTCACCTGTGGTTTCCTGCCTTAAAACTGCACATTTACACAGCTTCACCTTGCTGGTCTTTATGACTCTTTCCGTATCACTCTCTTTTGTGTGTGTGTGAGTCAGGTCAAACTATTTCTGCTGACCAGTCGGCACGCCTGACTCTGACCGCTGGAGCCTCCGGAGACGCGCAGAACGAGGCCGAGCTCGCGGCAGCTGTCTCTCGTCTGTGCAGCGTTAATAGGAGCGTGCTGTGATCTGCAGTACAGTTTTAATAGACCATTTTCACAGAGCTTTTCATTATCTTTTTTTAAACCATGAAATGAGACCCAGAGGGCAAATACTGATGGCACACACATACACACGCTTCTTAAATCAGTCACTTTCTCTAATGTTTTCTACTGTTTTATTCTGTGAAAACACAGATATAGACAGAGATCTGAAACACGTTTCTTTATATATTGGAATATAGTTGCTGAAAATAGTCTGAATAAATACTGCACACTGATCTGGCTTACACTACCATTCAAAAGATTTTTTTTTTTCAAGAAATTCATTGTTTTATGCAGCAAGGAACAAAAGAGACAGTAAAGGCATTTACAAAAGATTCTATTTCAAATAAATGCTGTTCTTTTAAACTCTCTATTTATCAAAGAATCCTGAAAAATAAAATGTATCACAGTTTCCATAAAAATATGAAGCGGCACAACTGTTTTCAACATTGATGATGATCATAAATGTTTCTTGAGTATCAAATCATCATATTAGAATGATTTCTGAAGGATCATGTGACACTGAAGACTGGAGTAATGATGCTGACAATTCAGATTTGATCACAGGAATAAATTACATTTTTAACATAGATTCACCTAGAACACAATTATTTTAAATGGTAATAATATATCTTTTTTTTTTTTTTTTTTTTTTTAACTGTATTTTGATCAAATAAATACAGCTTTGGTGAGCATTTAAAAAATCTTACCAACCTCAAACTTCCAAAAGTTCAAGTGGTATATACTATTCGGGTCAAACAGCCAATTGATATTACTACTCAAAATTACATTAAAAATAGCCATGTTTTATTTGATCGCATGACAACAGTGTGAAATGTTTATTGTAGTTTACTGCATACTTTCACATGCTATATATTCTTAAAAAAACTACAAGCAGTACATACTGTAAGTATGCAGTACATTAGTATTCAATTCTGAACACTGAGTATTTGTGCATGTCCTCCCAGCACTGAAATGAGGACCCCTGGGTTTGTATAGCTGTCCGATCCATATGCCTGATGGTAAAAGCAGGTGGCACAAACGCACTGGTCATCTGCTTCCAAATATAATGTAGTGATGAGAAAGCAGAAACTGACCCCATACAGGCCAACAGCTCAGCGAAATCTATTTCTATGATTTATTCTGCACACCTTTAAAGTTTATCAAGACTTCAGGAGCTGGAATCCAACAGCAGCACTATCAAATTTTTTAAAAATCTATCTAAATTTGGTAAGAATGTAATCTTAATTAAATACATTAAAAAGTTCGAAAGACAAATTTCTGCTGGCTTGTCTTAAAAATGTAAAATAGTTTGAAGTTATGTCAGAACAGATAGATATTCTGGGTGTTTGCTTCGGTGTTGCCAACCCTCAAAGTCCTCATGCCATCCCTCTGCCACCCTATAAATAATTTTCTAGATCCGCCTCTGAGGCAGACCGATGGACGTTGTGATGGACAGGAGGGGGAAAGTCAAACCCTGCAGGCCGTCAGGAGCCCCAGCTGAGGGGACATTTTGTTGACATGCCGAAAAGGTTTTAAGCAGCGGGAGGGAGAAAGACTGAGTTGACGGAGAGAAAAGAGGAGATGATGAGAGGGAGGAGATGAGCACAAAAGCGAAATTACTGAGTTCAGAGAACGATTAGAAAAACACCCTAACACTAAATGTTGAACTTCAGCATTTAACTTGCTGCACGAAACAAATGCTGATGTTATTTTATCCAAACAGTTGCTGTTAACAGATCGTAACATTAGAATGCTTTAGTCACGCCAATAAAGCTCAATAGAATTGGATTTATAGAGAGAGAGTAGGGAAGATACAGCAAGATATGGGGTGAAACGGGAACAGAAAGTAATCAGATCTATTGACTGTGTGTTGCTGAGCAAATGAAGCTTAAACCAGCACTTCTAAAGGAACGTGAATCAAACCTCCGAGCTGATGAGGTAATGTCTTCCCTGCTTAAAGAATTAATGGCAGCATGTCGTTTAACATTCAGCGCATTTACAGTTAATGGCGTGCTCTTGTTTAATTGCACATTCCCTCCGGCACTCTCTCACAAGAGCTCACTCACATTTCTGTGTCCATTATATAGAAAAAGTCCTCAGTAATCTCACGTTTCACAAAAGATCTTTAAAAAACTCTACCAAGATCCCAAAGTCTGCGATCAAAAGCCTCAAACATCTCATCAAATATTCTGAGCCGCTTTCCACATTGATTTTATAGCTTATACTAGTGCTGTCAAATCAGTTAATCGCATCTAACATAAAGGTTTGTAAATATGTAATATGTGTGTCTGTGTGTATATATAAAGTACATATTTACAAACTTCATGCCTGAGTCATATTTCACCCCAAAATCAAAAGAAAATATTGCATAATGAAAATTAAGCCTATTTTAAGACCATGCAGACTTATGCATTGTGATATTTTTTTATGAAAATTAAGCATATTTGCATTAATGCATCTGGACATTTTAATGTTGAGTTATTCTCATTAGATTCACATTACTGTAATACAGTCATTTTTCAGTAATTTACAGTAGTACCTCATTATAGTAAGAATGTCAGTCATCTTTTTTTTATTAAATCAAACTAAAGGCAATAAAACAAATACAACCCGAATATAAATATTGTGCAGTTTAAATAATAATGTCATTATTTTATTATTATTATTATTATTATTATTATTATTAATACAGTAATCTCATAATTGAGTGAAACTGGTATAAAAATGTTTTATTATTATTATGAATAATCATAATAATAATAATCATTTAGTTATAATTATAATAATATTATATTAATTTATTAATAATATATAATAATAATAATAATAATAATTTTTCATACTACTTTCATTTTACTGTAATGAGAATTTATGAGGAAATTGTGCTTATTTGTCTAAAAAAATTGTCGCAATGCAACTTTTCTTTATGCAAAATATGCTTCTATTTAATTTTTTAATTAAGATTTGGGGCTGAAATATGACCTGGACAGGTTCAAAACAGAATTTCATGAGATTCCAAATAAAGCGTCAAAAGTTCCGCGCGATTAAAGACGCTTGAATGTAACGAGTCTTCACAGAATTCTGAGCATTACCACGGCGACGCTTTAGTGCTGCACAGACAAACGTCAGATGAGTGACGTTTCCTTATGAGAGTGTGTTACTTCAGAGACTCTCTGAACAGCAGACGTGTTTGCACTGTTAGCAGAGGGAGTCCGAGCGCACATCAGACCACTTCAGCGCATCACAAAAGTCATCGTGTGTCTTGAGCAAACACAGACCCTCGCTGCTTATTAATCACACCGGCTCATTTGCATTCAGTCCCAGACGAGGGCAGCCATACAGACGAGCGCCTCGCTTTGACCTTGACCTCCAGGGCCCTTCTTCACCTGCTGCCGCTGGTGGTGCTCGAGCGGCCCAGAGCGTTCCCACGGTTTGTGACGAGCCCCACAAAAGCACTCGGGATGAGCGTTCGACTTAATATTTACGTTCAGAGCCGTCTAGACACATATTGTCTGTTCCCAAACGTCCACCGGCCCCCTTCCGAGATTAATAATCAGGAGATAGCCGAACTCCCTGAACTTCTCTCGCGGATAAGGGACCGTAACGTTGGCAATTAAGAGCGGCGCGAGATCCGAGCCTGAAATAGTTGTTTAATTTGAGGAAAGCTGCGAGGGGACTGAAGGCCAGAGGCGTTTGTGTGTCCTGCTGCTCAGGTTCAGTCAGTATGAGCTTCAGCTTTATGTCGCTTACGAATGTTTCAACAAACATTACTATTCATTTTACTGTTTAAACACTGGTGCATGGATCATGTGTCTTGATGAGGTAAAGTGCTGTTCATTTACTCACTGATCACACTTATAATCTGTGATGTATGTTAAATTGAGGCTGTGAACTATTATACATTGTCATACAGTCACCATGACATCAAAATTCTTGTTTTTTTTATGGAATATTGCAGTATTTATTATAAATGATTTATCGGTGCAGATCATTATTGTTTTAAATTCATGTTCCTCGTAATCTTGAATCAGAATATCTTCCCCTCCCTCTTGCAGCATCTCTTCTCTTCTCTGATGACGAGGGAGGGGCAACCTGTCACTCACATGAGATCCACCAATAGCAAACCACAACCATCCAATCAATTCCCCACAGACAAAATCAAGCCCCGCCCTACATTTGTTCTTGTTTGAGAAGCAGTTTTACTCAGATATACGGCACAAAAGGGAATAAAATCTTCTGTTTCATGCAGACTTTAACATATTTATATATAAGATATAGCAGAAATTCATTATGGGTGCAAATCGATCTCAATCTCTGACATCGATTATCTTAGTTACAATATTTGCCGATACCTCAAAATATGGTGTGATACAGAATATATAGTACCTATATATTATATTTATATATATTTAAATGCAAAATATATCTTGAACTTTTAATTAAACTGTTTGAAAATTGCAAATCCTGCATATAAATCTTCAAAATCTATATAGATTTTTTTTTTTTTCACATGTTGCATTGATACATAATATCATTAGTCATTTGATCGCAGTAATGTTACACCCATAATATTCATATTTTTGAATATACACCACCATTTAAAAGTTTGGGGTCAGTAACATTTTTTTAATGTTTTTGAAAGTCTCTTCTGTTCACCAAGGCTGGATTTATTTGATCAAAAATATATTGAAAATTGTGAAATATTATTATAATTTAAAACAGCTGTTTTCTATGTGAATACATGTTAAAATATAATTTATTCCTGTGATCAAAGCTGAATTTTCAGCATCATTACTCCAGTCTTCAGTGTCACATGATCCTTCAGAAATCAGTCTAATATGATGATTTGCTGCTCAAGAAACATTTCTGATTATTATCAATGTTGAAAATTAAATTTTTCACAATTATTATTCTTATTTCAGGCCCATTCACAACTCTTTGACTGCAAGTAAATGCAAGTTTTTAATTCCTTTTCAGCACATAAAGGGTGAAGGCAGCATCTCTCATCTGACTTCCTGTTCCTGCTCTGATCTGATTGGCTGCCGTCACGCGCTGCAGGAGGATGCAGTGACATCATAACCATAACACGTTCCTGCGACCCCCAAACACGTCCAGCGGCCGTTGACGCATGATGCGTCGAATTTATAGCTTGTGTTTCACAGGGGGCGGGGCTTAAGAGTCATTTGCATGTCTGCTTGTCATTGCATCTGTTCAGACTGAATGGCATATGTGCAGCCAGCGTATGCAAATGGACACATGCACAGATCCAGACACTATTCTGTCCTGGCGACACACACATTAGCACACACACACATGTGGATGGTTTTAATGGGTTTCATTCAAACCCAGACAGACACCCTCCTCCCCTTAAACTACCCCAGACATGAACCCCAAACCCCTCATGTTCAAGTGCAAACCCCCCTTCACACCCGAATCACACAGACAAACTGACGTGATGCACAAGCGCCATTTTTTGCTGTACTGTAACCACACACACACACACACACACTTGCCTCCACCATTGCACACTGTATAATAACAAAACATATGTTCATTATATGTTTTCATTACATGTGCACCATTTTAAAATCTTAATTTTACTGCAGATTTAATCGTGGCTTGTCCAGCCGTATTTTGACACAACATGAGGAACGGGGACAGTGAAGTTTGGTTTGGGCAACTGATATATAAAGCGGACGTTTCATCTCTGTCCTCAAACCCGCAGAAGGACGTCAAAGACTCTGTGTTTCCACAAGGGGAACAAAAC
Source organism: Ctenopharyngodon idella (assembly GCF_019924925.1). Classification (NCBI taxonomy): domain Eukaryota; kingdom Metazoa; phylum Chordata; class Actinopteri; order Cypriniformes; family Xenocyprididae; genus Ctenopharyngodon; species Ctenopharyngodon idella. The sequence goes on along the minus strand of NC_067221.1, from coordinate 41,500,867 downwards.
AGACGGATTCTGTCCTACATCTCTGACAGCTTCACTTCATCTAAAAATAAACGTGTAGCGGCAGAATTAGAAACTAATTTAAAACTGTTTCAGACCCAGTTCATTTCAAGTCTTGGATGGTGAGTGTATTAATGTGAGTGGACAGAACATCACACTGACGTCTCTAGTGTCTCAGTTCTTCACCGAGACATTAATGAGAATTAGAGAGCAAATGGACACTTTTCAGATGAGATCTCAACAATGTCTCAAACTGTGCTCGGATCTGAAAAGATATAAGAAAGTCTGCAATCAAACGTCAAAAATCTCAGTATGAATTTGGGCTGCACGATTTGGAGACCATCATCTTTCTGATAATAATTACAATTGCAATTTTAAATGTGTGGTTTTTTTGAACTCCTGGTGTGCTGTTCTTATTTGTAGGGCTGCACAATTTTCACAATAAATTTGTGATTATACATTGATATTATTATTATTACATTACAATATTAAACAAAAAATAAGAAATATTACTGTTGTATTATTTTAATGTTAATTAAACATATCTAGTATTTAAGAAAAATATAATAAATTACTATTATTATTATAATTTTATTATTATTATTATTACATTACATTACAATATTAAACAAAAAATAAGAAATATTACCACTGTATTATTTTATTGTTAAATAATCATCTAGTATTTAAGAAAAATATAATAACAAATTACTAGTATTATTATTATTATTATTATTTATTATTATAATTAAATTAAAATATAAAACAAAATAAGAAATATCAGTTGTATTATTTTATTGTTAAATAATCCTATCTAGTATTTAAGAAAAATATAATAATAAATATTTTTTATTATTATTTATATTTTTATATTATTATTACTAAATTAAAATATTAAACAAAATAAGAAATATTACCATTCTATTATTTTTCTGTATAACATATCTAGTATTTAAGAAAAATATAACAATAATAAATTACGACTTATTGTCATAATTTTATTATTATTGCTAAATTAAAATATTAAACAAAATAAAACATGAGTTTTTATTGCATTTTCACTGTAAAAAAAAAAAAAATCTACTTATTTTATTTTACAGTACAGATGTAAAATTACTCTGGAACCATTTATTTAAATTAATTACAGCCTTTGCTGTATCACGATTCCGGTTTTATTTCGATTAATCATGCAGCTCAAATGATCTGAGCTGATTTTATAGCTCTATATTACTGTATGACAACTATTGACTCCTTTGTGTCTGTTTTTATTTCTATCTTAAGGAGAAACACATTAATACTTCATTGAAACACAACTGAGACCTCCATTAATGGTCCTGAGCTATGAAAGAGAACATGCACAAGCGCTTTTTCCTTTAAATCATAATCTATGAAGCTCATCGATTCTGGGCCGCGTGCCACGTTCGACCACACGCACTTGTGAGCAAACGTACTAATTACGCTCCGTCCTGCTATTAGACAGTCACAGTTCGGTCTCCCTCCCTCCCATTGGTCTTTACAGGGAGGATTTGCATATGAGGGGCCTCCCGTCTGAGCGGACGTCTCGCCATGCCTCACGTTCCATATGTCAGCGAGCGCGGCACCGTCTCAACCGCACTGACAGCTAACAAAAATGCCTCTTTGAATGGATTGTTTCTCCCGCCGAGAGATTTGCACGCTCAGGATCCGTGTTCATCAGCGATTAGCTGCTTTCTCCAGACCCCTCCCGCCTTGAGCTAAATCAAGGATATGCAAATGCAATTAGACAGAGTTTGTGAATAGCTAACGGCCGCACAGATGGCAAACGGTGAAAGGTGCCGCCATCTTTTGGAGGGAAACGGCCGGTCGGCAGAAGTAGCCGCCATTTTGTCTGTTGTCGTGCCAGCCAGATGCTCCTCACAGCGACGGCGGGCGAACGCTGGCAGACGGGCACTACTGATGCGCTCGGTTTAAAGAGAGTGTTAAAACAAAACGGGCAGACAAAGAAACCACACTAAATGAGTCCATAAATCTCGTGGGCACTCTAAAGATTCATCTGAAGAAGAGCCACAATTACGTACTTAAATGGTGAAGGGAGTACCTTACTCTTTCTTTAAATACTTTCCCATAATATTCATTCACTTTAAGTCAGTCATGAATTCTTAAAAAGTGATGCTTTTAAAACACTGATTTGTTCGTTTAAGCAACCCGACTAATCATGTGAGCTTGGGGTTGGACTATCTGTTTGACCAATGGCAGACAGTGTCATAGATGTGACACTTTTGACTTCGTTTTTTTGTTTGTTTTTGTCTCTGAGTAACCGCCTGAAAACCACCCAGTACAGCCCGCAACCACCTTAGCCCACATTCAACTTATTTTTAAAATTACAGTGTTTAATAGTGGAATTTTTGGTGAAAAACTACATTACCCATGATGCTGTATGAAAATTCCACCAATCAGAGAGTCGAAAGAGCTCTTTAGCTGCGAATGACATAATCGAGTCAGTCTCTCTACACTCTCAAAATACTTAAATATTTGTATGTATATGCATATTTTATTTATGTTTCTATGGATATAATCAACATCTTTAAATGAGTAGTTTTTAATTCGATTATGTTGTTCACAATGCTTCATGGGATTGTAGTTCTTTCCCTCACTAAATCAAAGTTTGTAATGTTATGATTCACCTCGTAGCTTTTTGGCTTGGTTCATGGCTTATAATGCTTTAACAAAGATTTTTTTTACATCCCTAAGGGAAAAATTAATGGAAAAAATACTTCCGGTGTGTTAAGAAATCGAGTCCCCCCCAGAAATTGGGTCTCCCTGGCGGTAATGCCAGGCGCCGATGAATTTAGCAAGCAACACACGGAACTGCACACCATCTTTTAACAGACAAAGAGCTGAAGAAACTCAGTGATGTAGTAAAAGCCAGCACCGGGCCGCTCACCTCTGCTGATTCTCCTGCAGGCGAGACCGGACCCACATCGCTTTCTCTTTCTCATATCAATCTCTCGGGCTGTTCTGAGCGTCCGGCATCCTCAAAGACTTCCCAGCCTCCGCATGCTAGCGCTCGCCTCGAGAGGACGAGAGCCGGAGCGCCGCTGGCCAGAGCTGTCTGTGAACTTCACATGTTTATCTCTCCATCTCTCTGCAGACGCAAAAAGAGAAGTGTGAGACGCCAGGTGGTTCGATATGCCTGAAGTGCAAATAGTTAGTTAATGAAATGTGTGTATTTCTAAATACAGACAGGGGAAAGAAGTGTGTGTGAATGTGTTGATGAGGTTGGCTTTGTGTTCTTCTCTCATTTGCAGTGTTAAAGAGATAGTAGAAGAACCAAACAGTTGATGGGCCCCATTGGAAAAAAAATACTATGGAAGTCAATGGGGACCAAAAACTGATTGGTTACCAACACTCTTCAAAATGTCGTCTTTTGTGTTCAGCAGAAGACAGAAATTCATACAGGTTTAGAACATCTTGAGACAGAATTTTCATTTTTGGGTGAACTATCCCTTTAAGGCCCGTTCACACCAAGAACGATAACTATAATGTTAACAATATGATATATTTTTAAAGATAGCCAATCAGAATTCAACAGTCTTTAAAGAGCTCGAGCATTTAAAGTGACAGATGACAAAACTGCAGCATGTGCTTGGAATAAACAACGATATTGTCCGCTGGTTTGGACACTAATATATTTATCTTTATAAAAAGCGTTTTTGGTGTGAACAGGCCTTTAAACAGTAGATCAGGGTTTGATTCCTATTCGGTTGTTAAGTCTGACGTCACGTGGCAGCGCTTCCGGGTCCAAACGCTTTATCTCATACCACAAGAAAACAACAAATGGTGCTAATATACACACATAATGTGGTGTAATACTTCCAAAAAATTATAATCATAACCTTTATCTCCATACTAAAATCCCAGATGGCCAGACAGCGATTCATCTTTTATAAATCATTAAAATATTAATGTCTGTGACGCTGTGAGCACGGAGACTGTTGTGTAGACTAAGTATTTAAAATGTTTAACTTTAAAATGTTAAATGTTTAATATGAATAAATAGCGCTCATATTCTCCATTCTCAAGTGAAACGAGTCAAGGCTTGGACCCAGAAACAGCGTTCCTTACGTCACGACTTAACAAGCGGATACACTCTAAAAAATGCTGGGTTAAAAACAACCCAAGTTGGGTTGAAAATGGACAAACCCAGCGATTGAGTTGTTTTAACCCAGTGGTTGGGTTAAATGTTTGCTCGACCCTCCTGGGTAGTTTTATTTAACTCAACTATTGTTTAAAAATGACTGTATTTCTTGCTTAAAATGAACCCAAAATATGTTGGAAATTACCATTTATTAATGTTTAATGAATAATAAACATTTATTAAATTGCTTATTAATAAATGTTTATCTTTTGATTATTATTGTTGCCTCTAGTAATTATGTGTCGGATTTTTAGTTACCAACATATTTTGGGTTCATTTTAAGCCAGGCATATAGTCATTTTTAAACAAAAGTTGGGTTAAATAAAACTACCTAGCACGTTGGGCAAACATTTAACCTTTAACTAAATTAAATTAACCCAATTGCTGGATTTGTCCATTTTCAACCCAACTTGGGTTGTTTAGTGTATGAAATGCATGAACTGATAAAATGAATAGCTTTAATGCCAAATGCATAAATGTATGGCGTGTTTGTGTTACGCATTTCAGTGAGCTTAACCATGGATTTTTATTCCCTCATACTGCATGATAATAAAGCAATATTCATATGGCCATAATTCAATTCAAGCTTATTTGTGTAGCACTTTTCACAATACACATTGTTTCAAAGATTCACAGAAAATGCATGTTTCAAAGTTACAATCAGGAGTTATTCTGTGATCAGAGATGAGTGTGTCAAAGTATGTCCATATGGCATTATGTGGTTAGTAAAGATCATCTATTCAGTTAAACAGACACATTGAACATGTTAGGCAATAATCACAGCTCATGGTCGTAAGGATTACAATATAAGGATTATATTTGACAGTTTTGTATGCTGATCCGGAATCATGAAGTCTTTGCATAAGATCAAGACTCGACACACACACATGCTTAATCAGTTGCAATGTTCAACATTCACATTTTTACTTTATCATCCTCAGATTTGTTCTGTTGTGTTTGTCGGTTTTTGCAAGCAGATTATTGTGTATATCTTAAGCATATAATGAAACTATAGTCTTCTATAGAGCTGCTCCACAGCTGAAATTAGTCATGCATTTTACAACATTAACACTTATTTTCCTGCTTATCACTGCTTTGAAACAATCTGTATTGTACAAAGCATTGAATAAATAAATGTGAAGAAATGCATTAAAGGTGAGCTTTTTCTTTATCATAGTAATTCTTAAAACAGTCTAAAACATCATTATACATTTATACATATTGTCAGATGCTTTTACTTTGGTACTGTACGAATGTAAGATGTGTTTCCTGTGAACTTAAACACACACACATTTCTGGACCATAAGAGCTTTTTATTTGTTTCCCTGCCGGTTGGCACTTATAATTTGTAACCATAGTAACGACCCCCTTCTCCGCTGCATCCTCTGCCATGGAGAAAGAAAGAATGAAGCGGAATGTGATTCGTCTGAATATTCGGGGTCAGTTTTTGCTGATGCTGATCATCTGAATACATCAGATAAGCTCGTTTGATGCAGGTGGCCAGAGAGCAGAATAAAAGAGCTCAGCAACTCATTTCAGTAGTTTATCTGTGTCCAACTGTAGAGTCAACACGAAACTGCAGCCGCAACCCATTTCACTTCCATATTATTAAGTATTTCTGAGTAAAACAGTGTATATTCAATGAGGACTACAAACATTAGAAAGCACTTTTGAGGTCACTTTCACCCTTCAGAACATCTTTGCATATTTTTTACTACTATATTAACTCTTATATGAAACAGGTAATCTTAAAAGGTGTTAAATTAAAGTTAATTATTTTGATTATTGGGTGTAACTCTGCTCAGAGAACATACAGTATGGTCCCTTTCAACATAGAGTTAAAGTTAATGAGATAATATGCCTTTTGTGGAGTTGTTTATTCAGATCTTGAGAGATTTAATGTCTTATATCTTCAGTTGATTTCATCTAAGGCTGTGGCTGGAAGTCATTTGTAGTTCTTGTGTTTCTCTTCAGTGATTCTGCTTGTTAACAGCAGGTGTTCATCACTAATGCTCAATCATAACTTAATTAATCACTTAATTATCTCATTAACTTTAACTGTGCTTCAGTTACTTTAACACTATATAGAGAGGGACCATATGTAATCTGAGCAGAGTTGATTTAACTCTGGGGATTTTGCTGTGTACATTATTGCATCACCTCTATTCCCAGTCTGACTGAAAAACTCTGAGTTCTGGTTTCTACAAAGCCCCTCCCCTAAAAGCTCAGAGTGCTCTGATTGGCCAGCTGACCCAGTGGGTTGTGATTGGCCAAACACCTCAAGCGTGTGTCGAAAATGTAACACCCCTTACCATAATCGTAAGCTTCAGCTTCCAAGGCTTCTAAACATTTGTAAACACAGTTAATAATAATGTCGTCGGTTTTACCGTATCAGTTTGAGCCCGAAAATGCTGATGATCAAGTCGATTGATCTGATCAAGCACAACTTGAGCAAAATGTTTCAGTTTTTGTAGATACCTGGCGTTATACTCTCACAGGTTATTAACTTAATTTGTAGCATAAACACAAATTTTTAAGTTTATTACTCAAAAAAATGAAGTCGCTCCAACTAGAAGAGTTTTAGCCCGCACCAATTAATCTGATCTATTTCAGTTCAAATCAAAAGCTATCATATCACATGCTAACATAGCTTATTTAACAAGTATATTTAATGAACAAGTAAGATATTACTCGTCACTGGCATTAGCGCAGTCATTGCTTATAGAGTCAATATGGTGTTTACTTTCATCTACTCTTCAGTAACCACAAAAACTTCAACATTACAGAAACTCAAACATAACAGCATTAAACACTAACAGGTCTTTCCCTTCACTAAAAACAAATAAATTAACACTTAATTTCAACATTTATTCTCCTTATCCAGTCCTATGCAAAGCATGCTGGGAACTAGAAACAACTGCATAATTTCCAAAGTTATCAAGTAAATTTTATTAAGTTACTACAACTTAATTTTTTAAAAAAGCAAAAAGCCAATTAACGCAGAAATTTGAGTTTAAATATATTAAGTTGATGTAATGATCAACATTATTATGTCAAAAGAATTCTACAAAATAATGTTTGCAACTTAAAAGGTTTAATTAAAACAGGAAATTAGAAATTTTAACTTGCAACCATGCATTTATTTAAGTTGTGGTAACAGCTCCCCTGAAGTCCTTTTTAGAGTGATGCGCTGTGCACAAGCAAACTTTTGTGTTGTACTGCTCAGGAACAGCTTTATAAATCAATCTTAACCTGTAACTGTAATGTAAAGTGACCTTGAGCTCTGGAAAGGCGCTTATAATTAAAATTTATTAATATTATTATTATTAACCTCTAAAAGCTAAAGTGGTTTTGCTTTCGCTTCCAAACACACAGTGTCTCTGCAACATGACGATGACAATTCACTGAAGCCTCATCTTTTTTTGCGTATGCCTTTGGGCGGGATTATGCTGATCCTTCACATTGTGACGTGGATGTTTGAGGAAGTATATCTGGACTTGGATTGAGGCGTTTTATGCAGGTCTGGATCAGTGTTTTCTGTTAGAAAGAATAAATTGCTTTGTGGGATTTATAACTTTGCAGATCTTATACCTGCACAAACAGATAAGGACAAAAGGAAAACACTAAAAAGCATCATATGACTCTGGTGCTAGTCAAAAATTACTGATTTTTATTTCAATAAAATGAATGTAGGCTACTATATTTTAGTTCGATAATGTTTTTTATTTAATATTTTGTATTTTTAGGGGATTTTATGGTACTCAATTATATTTACGCTGTAGTTATGATCCATTTATTCACTTTTTGAGCATAGACCTGAAAATTAAATTTCCAACTTAAACGGTCGTGAATCTTGAACGCTTTGGAGCACAGACTGAAGTTTGGTCTCTTTTAAAAAGAAGACACTTGGCAGATTATTGCCGAAGTTTACGTTTATTGTTATGAAAAATGCACAAAAATACTATATTCATTTTTTTAAATATGTATTTTCCAAAACACATTTTGCTCTAAAACTGTGAGAAAATCTAAACAAGTTGTGTTCCAAATTTGAGCTTGATATCTCCAAAAATGAGCTTTCAGTAAGATTTTGTTTGGCCGCAGTACCAAACGCTTCCACTAGATGAAATTCGTCTCCCATTCATTTCCAATGCGTTCATTTTTGATCATTTTTTTCAGGACCATTTAACCTTTCCGAATCATGTCCATGATTTTTTCTCTGTGTGTTCACATAGCAAGCGCCAAAACCTTTACAAAGTTTCATACCATTTCGATGAAGCAAAAAAAATCTAAAAAATAAGACAACATTTCTTGACCGAAGAGCACCAGAGGGTTAAAAAATTGCAGCGACACCATTATTAACTTCCTTTATAAATGCATCTGATATATGTTCATTTTTAATGTTATCATTATCGGCCTGATAAGAACATTTGGCCGATATATTAAAGCTTATAAATAATTGATGGATTTCAGCTGAGACACTTCAGATGTGCACCGTCCACCATGATGGTTTTGAATTGCTTGAAATATGATTGAAATCACTTCAAAAAGAAAAATACAGTTAAGTTCAACATGTGCAGCGCAAGTCTGTCATATAGACTACATAAAATTATAATGAGAACATTATAATTGTGTGTTTGGGACATTGCTTTTAATGGTGAGACTTTTATTTTGTAATCAGGCTCTCAGAAATTATTTAAAAATTTGGATTTAGATTTATCGGCCAATATATCCGTTATCGGCTTTCCAATATAAAGAATTAACGGTTATCGATATCGGCCAAAAATTTTCATATTGGTGCATCCCTATTTTTTATATAAATTTTTATATTTGAATTACCAGCAAGGACAGTGTCATATATTTTATATCGTTCAAAAGTTAAAAGAACAGTTTTCCATTTGAATATATTTTAAAACGTAATTTATTCCTGTGATGCAAAGCTTGTGTCCAAAACACCAGCAAGGACTGTATCAACATCAGCCGAGAGATTTCTCTGTAAGTCTGTAAAGGCTCGCAGAAAACTAACATTTATTCATGCTGAACCTTTGTTTGTGTAGCTCCAGCGGGTCCATGGGAAATCACCTGCGCTGTGAGTCCTTTAAGAGGCGTCCGAGTTTTCAAAAGCTCCCAGTGAAGAGCTCCTCAAAGAGCCGGAGCCCAGCTCAGTCCCTTCAGTACATTAACACCCCATACATCTCCTCACAATACACGCACTGATTGCCTGTAAGCATCCTCGCATTGAACTAATTACAGGGAGACCCCCGATCGACATTTCCATCTGAATTACGGGGAACAGGGAAGAAAGGAACATGGGAGGAGAGACGCGCTGGTCCGTATTTACTGAAAGGACAGGCTTGTGTCTTTGAGTTGCACGAACATAAAGAAGGGTAAACAAGGCACAGGCGAGCTAATTGAGCGGAACGGCATTCCCTGCGGATCCTACAGAGAGGGAAAACCATGAAAAGACTGAAGGAGAGTGTCGCCCGAGGCCTGCCGATCAGATCATTACAGATCGCTAAAAATACACGGCCATGAGATGAATATCTCGCAGCAATGCCGTTTTTGGTTCCCCAAAGAATTTTTAAGTGAACAGTTCTTAAAAGAAACATTTTTTTAAAGGGATAGTCCACCCAAAAATGAAAATTCTGTTATTATTTACTCACCTTCAACTAAACCTGTACACTCTTAAAAATGCTGGGTTAAAAACAACCCAAGTTGGGTTGAAAATGGACAAACCCAGTGGTTGGGTTAAATGTTTGCGCAACCTGCTGTGTAGTTTTATTTAACCCAACTATTGTTTAAAAATTACTGCATTGCTCACTTAAAATTAACCCAAAATAAGTTGGAAATAAACATTTATTAATATGTTTAATGAATAATAATTAAACATTTTTTAAATTGCTTATTTATAAATGTCCATCTTTTGATTATTATTGTTGCCTCTAGTAATTATGTGTTTGATTTTTAATTTCCAACCTATTTTGGGTTCATTTTAAGCCAGACATATAGTCATTTTTAAACAATAGCTGGGTTAAATAAAACTGCCCAGCACATTGGGCCAACATTTAACCCAACTGCAGGGTCAAAACAACCCAATTGCAGGGTTTGTCCATTTTAAACCCAACTTGGGTGGTTTTTTAACCCACCATTTTTTAGAGTGTAGTATAAAGTTACAGTTCTTTCGAAGAAAGTTGGTAACCAAACAGTTGCTGGTCCTCACTGGCTTCCATAATTTAGAGAAAAATACTATGGAAGTCAATTGGGACCAGAAACATTCTTCAAAATATCTTCTTTTGTGTTCAGCAGAAGAAAGAAATTCATACAGGTTTAGAACATCTTGAGACAGAATTTTCATTTTTGGGTGAACTGTCCCTTTAAGAGCCGTTCAAACCAACAAATGATATCATTCTCGTTTATTTTGTCGTCTGTCGCTTTAAACGCTCGAGCTCTTTAAAGCAGGATGGATTCTGATTGGCTGGAAAAAGTCTTTCTGAAAGCGATTCCAACGATATCGTTTCACTGTGCTGTTATCGTTATATTTGTGCTCTGCTATTGTTTTTATATTTAGAATGATTTTTAGAACTATATCGTTATCATCCTTGGTGTGAACGGGCCTTTAGTGTGAAGAACATTTTAAAATTCTAATGGACTTTTTGGCGAATGAAAAGGTTCCAGAAATGTTAATGTTTCTTCATGGAACCATCAATGTCAATAAAGAACCTTTATTTTTAAGACCGTAGTTTCAGAAGAGATCTCAACTTTATCTCAAATTTTGCATCCTAAATTCTGCGATCAAAAGTCAGAGATCTCAAAATTCGTCATCATATGATTTGAACTGCTGTTCACATTCATTTTATAGCTCTATACACTTACTAGATCACAACTATTGACTCATTTGAGTCTGTTTTTATAGGAATTTTAGGAGAAACATCTCCTACAGTTCAATTAAACATTACTGAGAACCTCATAAAGTCTTACAAGACTTTCTCCTGACTGGAAATGGTTGGAGATTTACTTGAAGAGTGATTTTACTCATTTCATATTGCCATACATTAGCTTTCAGAAGTTTGGTGACAATATGATTTTTTAAATGTTTTTGAAAGAAGCCTCTTCTGCTCACCAATACTGCATTTACAGTAAAAAATTGTGAAATATTTTTACAATTTAAAATAACAGTTTTCTATGTGAATACATAGTAAAGTGTAATTTATTCCTGTGATCAAAGCTGAATTTTCACCATCAGTCTTCAGTGTCACATGATCCTTCAGAAATCATTCTAATATGACGATTTGATGCTCAGGAAACATATATGATTATTATCAATGTTGAAAACAGTTCATATTTTTGTGGAAACTGTGATACATTTTATTTTTCAGGATTCTTTGATGAATATAAAGTTCTAAAGAACAGCATTTATTTGAAATAAAATCTTTTGTAACATTATAAATGTCTTTATTGTCACTTTTAATGCATCCTTGATGAAGGAAAGTATTAATTTCTTGTCTGCTGACCTTTTAAGCATTTTATAATGTTTCTTCAATCCTTAATGTTTGTTGTTTTGCCACTTTTACACATTTTATCCATCATTCAATAACTGGTACTGTATGTCATATACTTATAACATTTATACACAAAACATGTAATGCAAGGAAATCATGATGTATAATAAAATCACACAATGAGGCATTTACAGGTCTTAAATGCTTAATTTTCAAATTCAAGTTATGCGTATTTTTAGATAAAATACTCGCCCTGACCATCATGTCTGTGTTTCCACAGTTTTATGCAGAACTGACGTCACTTTTTGTTCAGCGTGATGCAGCTCCAGTCCAGAGTTATTCCTGGAGCCAGTAATGATATTCCAAACATTTTCCCACATTCAAAAGTGGGACAAATTCACCGTTATTCCATCTGAAACGGTCCTCATTCACACACACACACACACACAGCTGGCCCCCTATTATCTGGACATAGATCAGAGATCTCATTGAATGTGTCGCAGTGAGACATTCCATCTAAGTTGCTATGTGTTGGTCAAACACCCGTCCTGTCTGTCTGCGTCCGTCCGTCTGTGTCTGACACACAAGGCCAAGTTTAACTTGACAGATGGATGATGGAAAAGAATGAATCACATTTACTGCTTGATGAACTTTGATGAACTAATTTGATTCGGTTTTATTCACAGCACATTTCTGAAATAGAATTAGGATGTAAATGCTTTGTTGATTTATTTTGCTTCGAGGGTTTAGTTTTCAGTCAGTGAAATGAAAAAAAAAATGGTGTAAAAACAGTTTTTACTCAGAAATTGCTAGTAAATTTCATAAATGAGGAAAACAACAAGTAACACATTGAATTGCACGTGAAATTTTGAAGTAGAAAGACTGAAATAGTATTTTCTTGTAAAACATATACTTTAATAATGTTGCTGATATTAAATAAATGTGCTATTGAATAATCATTTGCTGCTTGATGAGCATTTTTAATCATAGTTATCAGTTATAGTTTTGCACTTTAAAAAGCAAATAGAGTTTTTTCTGCCTGATCAGGTTTAGTGCTCCTAGTAGATTCAGTCATATTTGTACTTGAATTGATCCAGTTATTAAAGCAATATGCCACAAGATGCTATAAAGCCCCTTTAAATCACTGCAACTTGAGTTGCTTATTAAGAGATTCCAATGTTTAATAAACGAATCTGGCTCATCCAATCAGAATTAGATCCAAAACATTTTGCAATGTGAATCAATATCTCGAGCTGAAGCTTTATACATGAAACACACACAAACAAAGCGACAAGCACAGAGCAAACGCTCCTTCTGTCAGTCTCTCTCTCTCTCTCTCTCATCAGACAGCTCGTTAATTTGCACAACTTGGATATGTTCTTCTTCTTTCTCTGTACGTATATATTAGCGGTGTGACATGACCCTCGCGGGCGGAGGGGCTGTTTTGTGTCTGGCTGGCCGTGGGAAAAAGAAGCCCACTCTTTTCACAGCTGCACAGCAGCGACGGAGGCCCCCGGCTCCCCCCGACCCCCGGCGCATTCAGACCCCCCGCCCTTCATAAATACAGCTCATTATTCAACTCTAGTTTGCATAGAAATGTTAAAGAGGGCTGCTTTCCTGGACCCTCGTCTGTAACAAACAACACCAACCTCAAACGTGCTCGTTTATCTCTTTCTGCATTCGGAAAGAGTCGTTTGTGGAAGTGAATTTTAATAATTATTTGTATTTGTTGTCATTCTTTAGCACTAAAATAACACCGTTTTCAGTTTAGATGTAGGTGCATTCAGAGAGATTTGCTTTTGGATGTGAATTTTAATCATTGTTGAATTTTTGCTCTTTTTATATAATTTGTGCATTACGAAAAAGTTGTTTCCGGAAGTAAATTTGAATAATTATGTTTTTTTTGTTGTTGTTTTTAACCCTACAATAACACTGTTTGCAGTTTAGCTGTTTGTGCATTCAGAAAAAGTCATTTGTGGAAGTGAATTTGAATCATTTGTGGTTTTTGTTGTTCTTTAACACTAAAATAACACTGTTTTTAGTTTGTGCATTCAGAAAAAGTCATTTGCGGAAGTGAATTTTAATCACTATTTGTTTTTGTTGTCGATCTTTAACACTAAAATCACACTGTTTTTAGTTTAGCTAAACAGTAAGTACAATTTACTTAATTTTTCTTGTTTTTGCATGCAGTAAATTCCACAAGTAAAATCTACTTAAATGTTCATTTTGCTCAAACAATATAACACTGAATTAAGTTATGCTTTTAAAGTATATGCTTTACTTAGAACATATAAGTAAATAATACAGTAGATATTGTGTAGGTAACATTTCTACATAATAGAAATAACACCCAAACACAGAGACCTCAATAATGGGTACACGATACACAATAATGGTAACATTTAATTGATCATTTTTGAGTATGAATGTGTCATTTTGAGTAAAAAATGAACTCCAGATGTCACAAAACAGCAAGTTACTAAACCTAACAACAAAAGCAATGATAAAACAGTGTAAATACAGCTGGAAAACACAGTGAAAAATGCAACCTTATTAATTATTCATGCCCCAGTGCATGATGGGAACCAGTATCAGAAGGTTGAGTAGGTTTCATGCTTTAATTTCTACAAGCTTAAATTGAGTACTAATATAGAATTTACATTGTTTTTTTAATTCTTGCCTAAACTAACTTATTCAGGTAGAAATTACAGATGTTTTTTCTGTAGTACCACTCAATCATTTTTTATCAGAAAGATTCGTTTGTGGAAGTAAATTTTAATCATTGTTGAATTTTTGTTGTTCATTAGCAGTAAAATAACACTTTTTATTTAGTTCAGCTGTTTGTGCATTTCAGTCATTTGTGGAAATAAATTTGAATAATTTGTGGTTTTTGTTCTTAGCTCTTTCTGCATTCGGAAAGAGTTGTTTGTGGAATTGAATTTTAATAATTATTTGTTTTTCTTGTCGCTCTTCAGCACTACAATAACACTGTTTTCAGTTCAGCTGTTTGTGCATGAGGAAAGATTCGTTTGTGGAAGTGAATTTGAATCATTGTTGAATTTTTGTTGTTTTTTAGCATTAAAATAACACTGTTTTTAGCTGTTTGTGCATGAGGAAAGAGTCATTTCTGGAAGTAAATTAGAATAATTATGGATTCTGTTGTTGCTCTTTAGCACTAAAATAACACTGTTTTTAGTTTAGCTTCTGAAAAAGTTGCTTGTGGAAGTGAATTTTAATCATTTTTTAGTTTTGTCAACACTAAAATAAGACCGTTTTCAGTTTAGCTGTAAGTACATTCAGAAAGAGTCGTTTGTGGAAGTGAATGTTAATAATTTTTTGTTGCACTAAAATAAAGACATGACAGAAATAACTCAGTGACGGACAGAACTGGGCCTCACGATTCTTCAAACACTGCATCTATTTCATACCAAACATAATGCTGAGATCATATTATAAAAAATAATCACATTTTTTGAAGAGGACCAAGCAGTACGAGTCCTTTCTGTGTTTAATCTGGTTCACATACAGTAGTTCTTTTGATAAAGAATAGAAAACAAATAGGATCAGCTAAAAAGTGATCTTTTGTGAGTAACCTTTAGCTCATCATTTGGTTTATTCTGCTATTTTAAACACACCTTTTGTTCATATCAGCGATGAAATAAACCATAAATCTGACAGTATGCATTAATAGCTCAAACCTAGATTCTACTGACTGACTCTAAATCCACAGAGATGAAAACAAAACCCTCGAAGCAAAACAGACAAACGAAATGCAAACGGCAACATTAACATCCTAATTCCATTTTAGAAATGTACTGTGAATAAAACTAAACCAAATTAGGCAAATTGTAGCATAAAACTGTCTTTATGAAACATATTACATATATGACACTGTCTGTGTATTTTGAGCTTTTCTTCTAGAAACAGATTCAAGATTAAACTGTAGATTGTTTTACCTGTATGAGCTGAAGAAGAGTTCAGCATCGATGAGACGCTTTCGGCACGTTCTGAAATTAGAGAGACAGAAACATTAGAATGAATCATATTTCATATCATATTCTACACAGTGTGGTTGGTCGTAATAAATCTGAATAATGTTTCCTATTTAAAGAGGAACTGTATTGTCTTTATTAGGCTACTATATTAAAATATGCTTGCCATACATCATGTTTCAACAAACAACAATAATACTATAATATCTGCCATGCTTCATAACTTAAGGATTAGTTCACTTCAGAATTAAAATTTGATTCACCCCCATGTCATCCAACATGTTCATGTCTTTCTTTCTTCAGTTGAAAAGAAATGAAGGTTTTTGAGGAAAACATTCCAGGATTTTTCTCCATATAGTGGACTTCACTGGGGTTCAACGGGTTGAAGGTCCAAATGTCAGTTTCAGTGCAGCTTCAAAGAGCTCTACATGATCCCAGACGAGGAATAAGGGTCTTATCTAGAGAAACAATCTGCCATTTTCTAAAAAAAAAAAAAAAAAAAAAATTATATACTTTTTAACCACAAATGCTCGTCTTGCACTGCTCTGAGATGTGCCACGCATTACACAATCATGTTGGAAAGGTCACGTGTGACGTAGGCGGAAGTACCGCGATAGGGCAAAAAAATCTTATTTTCAAAATTCAAAAATCGTCCGACATCTTTGTTTTACCTTTTTTTGTAAAGGGCGTTTGACTTTGAACGTTCACTTTGTAAACACTGGATCAGTACTTCTGCCTGCATCACGCGTGATCTTTTCAACGTGATTACATAATG
>NC_067221.1:41474430-41479430 GCF_019924925.1 Ctenopharyngodon idella | reverse complement strand
ATTGCCTTTAAAATGTATGGAATATATGTTTCTGGTTAGTGAATATCTCTGTGATTTTTGTGTAAAAAAAATAGCCTACATTTACATTTAAAAAATATGGCAAATCAAAAAATCACAATTGTTTAATGAATATTATTAAAGTGCACATAATTAAATAATTGACATGAATTAATCAAAATTTCGATTAATTAAAGCAAGACGTCTCTTTTCATCAAGAAACGCGAGAAAACGAGAGTGTCATTATTCATCTGTGTCTTTTGTTCCCTTCAAATAATCCGAAGAACCGCGTGAGAAAAAAACTCCACAAACAAGAGAGCGAGAAAAATGAGGCTGATGAAAGAAGTCAACATCAAGTTCAACAACGAGCTGCTCCTCATTATCATCACAATATTGTCTGGGATCAGCGAGGGGCCGCAGACACACACACACACACACACACACACACACACGAGAGTCTGGCGACATTTTCCCATCAAGAGCCTGAACTCACATCTGAGCATCACAAGGCCGCAGACACACAGCATGCCTCTCCTCTCTCATGGAGTTAAATATCTTAGAATGTGTGAATTTATACACACTCTGTGTGATCTCTTGTATGAAACATTCATATTGTATGAAACGTATTTGTTTCAATGCAAAGAGCAGAAAACACTGCAGAACAGCAAAATACACGCGCGCGTCAGTGCTTTCGAAGAAACCGTTATTGCCACAACATACTGAGAACAGAAATGCGAGATATTTGTACCTAAAATGAGTGATTATTTAAATGCACAACAAATTGCATCAAAAGTTCAAGAGTGTGTCCATCTATTTAACACGTGCAAATGAAATAAATGCACGCATGCAATTGAAGTGCGTTAAATTGTTTAAGCGTCTATTACAATTTCTCCATAGAATATAACTGATATAATGTGCTCTGTAATGATCCACACACAGACTCGAAGTAAAGCGCGTGCTCACCGTGTGCTCGTGTCTTCAGCTTCAGATGAAAGTGAGGGATGAAAGTTGGAGGAGAAGCAGCTCTGAGCCTCTGCAGCATCTAATCGCTCCTCCATTTGAGCTTCGTTTGCTTTTGTTCCAGCTCTGCGTGCACGAGCCTCTCTCCTTTCATTCATTTACATCCTTTATCGGGTTTTGTTCGTCAGCAAACAAGCGCCGAGCGCGAGAGCTGAAAGAATGATGGACTGGGCGCGAGAGAATGAAATAGAGAACAGAAGGGGAGGGGCTGAGAGAGAGAGAGAGAGAGAGAGAGAGAGAGAGAGAGGCACAAAGCAAGCATTCATTCCCATGGAAGAGGAAGATTGCAGCAGATTGTGTGTGTTTCCAGGGAAAACTGCACGTTTTATTACTTCAACTCTAATATAATGGCTTGATGGCACGTGTTAAAGCGTTCTCTCTACTAACTCTCTTATGACTTTGTGACAGGAAAACACACAAGCATCGTCGTCATATTCGTCATCTTGCTCGTTAGGAGCAGGTGCATCAGATGCATGAAGTCAAATGCATTTCCTGATGCGTAAAAAATGACACGCAAAGCCAAGCCTGTTTCATGTGTGTGTCAGTGCACACATGTCTGGAGCGGATGCATGACTCGCCATGTTGAATAACCCATCAATGCACGAGCGCGAGCTCGGGTTGGTCGGTGTCGGTGTGGCGTGTGTGATTCACTGTGCGCGCGGCGCGTTCAAACCGGTGCTGCGCGCGCATGACGCGAGAGTGTAATTACATGCATAATGGATAAAATGACTGAAAACAAATCTATGTTGTGCATTATTATGCTATTCAACGAAATAGTAGGCTAAATAAAATAAAATATCACAGTACATCAGTGCTGTCTGAATGCTCGTTAAAAGATTTTCCTTTTAAAACGATTTGATTGCAATCAATTTTTAGAGTTTGTTTGCTATTTTAATTGTGCAAATTGCCTGGTTTATTTCTGTAATTTAAGACGAAAGCAACAGAATGGATTCACAGGCAGCGCGTGCTCTATATCACAAACGTGTGTTCTTCAGTGAAGTTCATTTAAATCGCAGGTAGAAGCTGCAGTTCAGATTCACGCGCTCACTGAAGTCAGGCTGAAGCGCGCGCTTGTTTCATGAGGGTTCAGTTAAACCGATGAATCTTTTTCTTTTCAAATATACACGACTCTGCATTATATTATATTATATTATATTATATTATATTATATTATATTATATTCAACATAATCTTTCAACAGCATGATAGCATGTTTTAAATACTCACATTGCAATATTATACTTCATATAAAATGTGTTCAATTCAGTCGCCATAAAACGGTAGCAGTCACGTCGTTCATTGATTCGATATTGTGAATTCAGAATCATTTTATCAGTTTTCTTTCAGATTTTCAGGAACAGTGACGTCCATCAATAGAAAGATATTGGCAGATTTTAACTGTAATGACACTGATTTCACATTTTTATCGTGCATATCATATCATATCATATCATATCATATCATATCATATATCATATCATATCATAAGCTGAGGGCCTCAGAATGGATCAACCGATCAAATTTGTTGCACAGAATAAAGAGAGCGAGACAGATGACGTCATTCTGTACTGTATCTAATTAACAAACATCAACTCTCACTTCAGCCTTTTAGGCTATTGCATGATTTAAATACATATTTATTTATGATATATTTAGTTTTTCAGCTAAAGTTTTGCGCTCAGCAATGTCTGTTAGATTAATATACAATAGTTGTAAGTTATTGTTGAGAAAATATAATCCCATATTTAAAAGCATCACACATATATAGATCTAAATATTCAAAATATTATTATACAGCATTATATTATTTCAATAATAGAATACAAAATTTTAGTTTTATTTATTTATTTTTTTAATTTAAAAACGCACCACCTTTAAAATGCTTAATAAACAATAATAATCTGTTTCATGTGCTCGTCATTTTTCGGCAGAAATAAACGAAGAATAGCCTACATTAATTAACATTAAAAATGTTTTGATCCATTCTGAGATCTTGATTGTGTGAATTTTCAGAAACACGAGTATCTAAAAATACTCGAAAGATGAATACACACGAAATGTTTTTTCTTATTTTATTATATACAAAATGTGAATGAAAACGACGTTTTCGTTTTTACGAATTTTTAAGATACAAATAAGATTTATGATTCAACATGAAGTAGAAATGTTCTCGAGTTCTTATAAACGACAGCATTATGATTTAACTTCATTATGAGGATTTGTCCTCTGAACAAACAAACACTCACAGTCACCAGAAAGTCCTCTTTTCCATCATGATTTGAATGTGATGTTCACAACAATCACACCATCATCATCTCTGACCCTTCACCTTCACCTTCATCTTCATCTTCACTCAAATAAATCCTCCTCAGTCCACAGAAATTCAGAAACTACCTGTTCTCTGCCGAGATCACATTCATTCACAGGATAACAGGAAAATACAGAGCATGCAAGAAATATAAAATGATGTCTATTGCATCCAGAGGCGTGTGTGTGTTTCAGGTATTCCCTACATTTGGGGACAAAATGTGGACAAAGATGGCAATATCTGAAATCCTTGTCCTTGTGGGAACATTTTTTGGTCCCCATGAGGAAAACAGTTTATAAATCATATTATATAATGTTTACAGAAAATGTAAAAATGCAGAAAGTTTTCTGTGATGGGTTGGTTTAGGGTTAGGAGATAAAATCATTAAGACTATGGAAAGTCCCAACATCTATGTGTGTGTGTGTGTGAGAGAGAGATATTATAAAAAAATTTTCTCAATTACTGGAAATCTCTCCTGAATGCCATTGTTATGATCTGCATGCTTAGCTTTTGCAAATATTCATAACACATTACACGGGGTGTATATTAATCTACTCTCTTTATTTTGATTGAAACAAAGATTTTTTTTTGATGAAGCCACAGTTTTAAATCACAGCACTGGGTAAATCACCTTTCCACTGTTTAAATATAGAAAACAAAACATTATACTTTTTACTATATTAATTATGTGTTTTAAACTATTCTTTTTGCTATTTATTATAGTATATTTATGTTCTTTATAAAGGAGGGATTTCTTCATCGTATTTTGTGAGTCTACCATTGATATTTCCACTTTTTTCTTTGCTGTAACTCACATATTCTATTGACTGTAATTTAAAAAAGAATGTTAAAAAATATTCTTGCTTTTGTTAGTAAAATCCTCAAGGAAACAGTTCAGTGATTTCAGCCCACGTGCATCAGAGATTAGGATATTTATTTGTATTTTAAATTGTTTTGTTTCATGCATCTATTTTATTAATGCAAACACTACTCAGTTAAGATATAAAGACAGTCTTCTAAATATGTGTAAAACAAACTGCACTAAATGGACGTACCCTGAAAACCTGCACTAATCCAGAGCACTATAGTTCATTTTACCACCCACCTTCATACATTAATCTAAATGAAATATTACAATGCAAATAACAGAACAGCTGCATCCTACACTAAACAGCGTTTACATGTTCACCTGCTCACTGTACACCTGTGATCTCACCTGAGAGCCCAAATGAAGAAACATCTGAATATGTTACAACAAAACCATAAAAAACACTGTTTAATGAGTTATTTCAGAAAACATGCAGCATTAAATATCATCTGCATACTCATTAAGTCTAACACAAGATACTTCAGATGCTAATGTAAAAATACTAGCCAATCATAACACTGCAATGTGATGATGCCACGTGTACTGTAAATGTATTAGTTGGAGTTTTACATCATGCTTTCTTATTGTTCATAAAGTGTGTGACTTAACCTGATGTTTTTACATTAACCGGTTCAAGTGATTCAGTTTGATGTATCTGACACGAGCTTCTCTGTGTGTTTGTGTACAGATGAATGAATGTTTTACACTTAAGCTCAGATACTTTTGCTTTCATACCGATAGATACATAACAGAAGGATACAACAACATGTTGTGCATCATTCAGGCTAAACATGCTCAGAATTTATT